>NC_068356.1:84697307-84804807 GCF_020536995.1 Dreissena polymorpha
TTTGTAAGGAAATAAAAAATATGAAACAACAACATGGTGGTATTATGACCAACAGAGCATCACATAGCGGGTTGCAATTGCTCGGCTCGGTTTTAATTTTGTTTTGACGTCACAGTGACCTTGACCTTGATCTAGTGGACCCAAAATGGGTGTGGCGTGTAGAACTCATTTAGTGGAGTTACATATGAAATTTCAAAGTTGAAGGTTGAGCACTTTGATTTAGAGCAAATGTTAAGTCTTTACTCGATGCGGACGAGCTGGCTATGACAATACTCGGGTTTTCTTCAAAAACGCAGAGCTAAAAATGTCTTGAAGACCAAGTCAGCTCATAAAGGCCAAATTATCAAGGGTTATGAGCACACGTATAATAATAATCAGACCCATCTCCGACACGCCTTTGGTGGTTGTTATGAATAATGCATTTTATCTTTCATTAATTGGGTTTTGCACATCAAAACAGTTTTCATTTTTTAATCAAGCAGTTCACAAAATTATCATTCATAATATATATCCTAACTAACCATCTCTTCAGAGGCCAACAACTGGTTAAACACACTCAGAAGGGTTCAAACCCACAGCATTTCGTTATTGCTGTCAAAGTGCAGTTCAAAGATGTAATATACAATTTACTGAACAGACATTGTGAGGTACAAGGCACACACACACATGCACTAGAAACACAGAACATACATAAAGAGGTATTAACCAAAATGTACACTTTATGTAAGTTGGTAGTGGTGACAAACAAATCTCCACAACAATCCAATGAGAGCTGATCATTTAATACAATAAAAGCCTTACCCCTTACATGCCCTTTCTTCTCTGTACTTGTAACCAGATGTGCGTGAAGATGTGTCCTTTTTTCTAACAGTGCGTTAGAACTTAAAGGTTCAGAGCAAGCTTCTTCGTCACCATAACCTTCATTACCTGTATTAAATAAAGCATTCTCCCGTCACTTTTGACAAGCATTCAATTTTGGCACTTTATCTTGTCTTTACCTCTTGCATTGCATTCCACTGATATACAGACAAGCTATTGACATTACCGCTGTTTCTGGGAATACCAGAAGTGCTGTATCACTACCATCTCAGTAAGCATATACCCTACATTTTTACATGATTTCTTGTATTCAGTGGGAATTGAACCCACAGCAGCCAGACACCCTGGTTAAGAAACGTAATGCTCTCAGGTATATGCAAGGTATAAGGATTGATAATTGGAAATGTTAAAACACTGTGAGGTACAAGGTACACACACACAGTAAAATGCTATTTACTCCACTGAACACATACAAACAGAGGTATCAATAGTCTATTGTAAAGGAAAACAAGGGCTGTTTGTAAAACATGCATGCCCCCCATACGGGCTGTCCGTTGTAGTGGCAGCCATTGTGTGAATACGATTTTTGTCACTGTGACCTTGACCTTTGACCTAGTGACCTGAAAATCAATAGTGGTCATCTGCGAGTCACGATCAATGTACCTATGAAGTGTCATGATCCTAGGCAAAAGCGTTCTTGAGTTATCATCCGAAAATCATTTTACTATTTCGGGTCACCGTGACCTTGACCTTCACCTTGTGACCTCAAAATCAATAGGGGTCATCTGCGAGTCATGATCAATCTACCTATGAAGTTTCATGATCCTAGGCATATGCGTTCTTGAGTTATCATCCAAAAACCATTTTACTATTTCGGGTCACCGTGACCTTGACCTTTGACCTAGTGACCTCAAAATCAATAGGGGTCATCTGCGAGTCATGATCAATCTACCAAATAAGTTTCATGATCCTAGGCGTATGCGTTCTTGAGTTATCATCCGGAAACCATTTTACTATTTCGGGTCACCGTGACCTTGACCTTTGACCTAGTGACCTCAAAATCAATAGGGGTCATCTGCGAGTCATGATCAATCTACCCATGAAGTTTCATGATCCTAGGCGTATGCGTTCTTGACTTATCATCCGGAAACCATTTTACTATTTCGGGTCACCGTGACCTTGACCTTTGACCTAGTGACCTTAAAATCAATAGGGGTCATCTGCAAGTCATGATCAATGTACCTATGAAGTTTCATGATCCTAGCCCCAAGCGTTTTTGAGTTATCATCCGGAAACCACCTGGTGGACGGACGATCGATCGACAGGCCGACCGACATGTGCAAAGCAATATACCCCCTCTTCTTCGTAGGGGGGCATAAAAATGAAACAACGACAGGTTATTAATGACCAAAAATGTCTTGATGGTCTGCCAAGTCAGCTCATAAGGCCATATTATCAAGGTCTATGAGCACATGTATTATAATAACAAGACCCACCTTTGACGCTTTAGCTTTTGGTGGTTGTTATGAATAAAATATTTTATCTTTCATTAATTGGGTTTTACTCATCGAAACAGTTTTCTTTTTTTTTATCAAGCAATTCACAAAATGATAATTCATAGGTCATATCCTTACTTACAGTCTCTTCAGAGGCCAACAACTGCTTGAACACACTCAGAAGGGTTCAAACCCACAGCATTTAGTTGTGGTAAAAAAGTACATTGATGCATTCCAAAGGTTCAATGTAGCATTAACTGTAAAGACATTGTGAGGTACGAGACACACACACACTAGAAACATAGTACAGACAGAAAAAGGTAATCACCAAAATGTAATTATTTAAGTACATTGTTAAGGGATCACAAATAAATATCCACAACAACCAAAAGAGAGCTGGTCATTTATTATCATACCAGCCTTATCCTTAAGCTTGCCCTTTCTTGTCTGTTTTTGAAACAAGATGTGCTTGTAGCTGAGTCCATTTCTGCAGTTAGAACTGGAAGGTTCAATGCCAGCTTCTTCGTCATCATCATCATTATCTGTATGAAATAAAGCACTCACTGTCAACAGTGACAAAGTATTTGTAGTTTCCTTTCATTTTTTTTACCTCTTGCACTGCATTTCATTGATTAACCAACACTCTATTTACGTTACCTCTGTTTCTGGGAATACAGGTAGTGCTATATTACTACCATCTTAAGTAAGCAGACACCCCTAGATTTTTACATAATTTTCTGTATTCAGTGGGACTCAAACCTACAGCAGCAAGAGACCCTGGTTAACAAACACACTGCTGTAATGTATATGCAATGTATAAGAATTGACATGTGGAAATTTTGAAAGGCTGTGAGGGTACCAGGCACACACACAAACAGTAGAAATGCTATGTACTCAACTGAACGCATACAGACAGAGGTATCCATAGTCTATTGTAAAAAACAAACAAATATGAATTAATGACATGGAGGAAGAGTAATGACCAGAAATGTCTTAAAGGTCTGAAAAGCCAGCTCATCAGGCCAAATTATCATGGCCTATGATCTCATTTATTATAATAATCAGACTCACCTCGACGCTTTGGCCTTTGATGCTGATTTTGGAACCAGGAATGCTTGAAGGAGACGTTTTCACCAATACTGGATGGCTATTTTTAGAATCAGTTCATTCTTTATCTGCAAAAAAGAAACTTCCCTTGTTAATGTATTTTTTTCTGACATAAATTAGGTTTTGCTCCTGAAAACAGTTTTTTTTTAAAGCATGCAGTACATAAACATTATCATAAATAAGTAATAACTGAATTAAACAACCTCCTCAGAGGCCAATACTGGTTTTAAGGCTTAAGTTGGGTTCATACCCACCGCATTCACTTATTGTGGTCCAAAAATGCAGTAATGCAATCAAAAGGTGTAATATAACATTTACTGTAAAGACATTGTGAGGTACAAGGCACACAAACACACACATTAGAAGCACATTACATAAGGATAGAGGTATTCACTGAATCTTTAAACTGAAAGGATTGATATCTGGAAATTTTGAAACGCTGTGAGGGTACCAGCAACACACACACGCAGTAGAATGCTATTACTCAACTGAATGCATACAGACAGAGGTATCCATAGTCTATTGTAAAGGTAACACAAATATGAATCAAAGACATGGAGGAAATAATGACCAGAAATGTCTTGAGGTCTGCCAAAGCCAGCTCATCAGGCCAAATTATCGTGATCTTTGACCTCATTAAATATTATATTCAGACCCACCTCTGTACTTTGGCTATTGGTGCTCATTTTGGAACCAGGAGAGCTTGAAGAGGAGTTGTTTTCAGCACAACTGGATGGCTCATTTCTAGAAACACTCCCATCGTCATCTGCCAGAAAAGAAACATCCCATGTAAATGAATTTTATCTTGAATCAATTGGATTTTGCACCTCCAAACTGTTTTTTACATTTTTTTTAAACAAGCAATTCATAAAAATATCATTCATAAGTCATAACTGAACTAACCAACCTTTTCAGAGGCCACCAACTGGTTGTACAGCCTAATAAGGGTTGAAACCCACAGGATTTAGTTATTGTGGTAAAAAAGTGCATTAATACAATCCAAGGTTTAATATAACATTTACGGTACAGACATTGTGAGGTTCGAGTCACATAAACACTAGAAACATAGTACATACAGATAGAGGTATTAAACAAATGTAATTCTTTAAGTAAGTTGGTAAGGGATCACAAACAAATCTGCACAACAACCAAAAGAGAGCTGGTCATTTATTATAATACCAGCCTTACCCTTTAAGCTTGCCCTTTCTTGTCTGTTCTTGAAACAAGATGTGCCTGTAGCCAAGTCCATTTCCGCACCGTCAGAACTCGATGGTTCAAAGCCAGCTTCTTCGTCATCATCATCATCATCATTATCTGTATGAAATAAAGCACTCATTGTCAACTGTGACAAAGTATTTGTATTTGCCTATCATTAAGTTTTTACCTCTTGCACTGCATTTCACTGATAAACAAAACATCTTACATGTATTTACAAAACCTCTGTTTCTGGGAATACCGGTAGTGATTATCACTACCATCTCAAGTAAGCAGACACCCCTAGATTTTTACATTATTTTCTGTATTCAGTGGGACTCAAACCCACAGCAGCCAGAGACCCTGGTTAACAAACACACTGCTGTAATGTATATGCAATGCATAAGAATTGACATATGGAAATTTTGAAACGCTGTGAGGTACCAGGCACACACACACACACACGCAGTAGAATGCTATGTACTCAACTGAACACATACAGACAGAGGTATCCATAGTCTATTGTAAAAAAAAACACAAATATAAATCAAAGACATGGAGGAAATAATGACCCGAAATGTCTTAAAGGTCTGAAAAGCCAGCTCATCAGGCCAAATTATCGTGATCTTTGATCTCATTTATTATAATAATCAGACTCACCTCTGACTCTTTGGCCTTGATGCTGATTTTGAAACCAGGAATGCTTGAAGGAGACGATTTCACCAATACTGGATGGCTCATTTTTAGAATCAGTTCAATCATTATCTGCAAAAAAAGAAACATCCCTTGTTAATGTATTTTTTCTGTAATTAATTGGGTTTTGCTCCTGCAAACGTTTTTTTTAAAGCATGCAGTTAATAAAAATTATCATAAATAAGTAATAACTGAATTAACAACCTCAGAGGCCAAGACTGGTTTTTAAGGCTTAAGTTGGGTTCATACCCACCGCATTTACTTATTGTGGTCCAAAAAAGCAGTAATGCAATTCAAAGTTGTAATATAACATTTACTGTTAAGACATTGTGAGGTACAAGGCACACAAACACACACTAGAAGCACATTACATACGGATAGAGGTATTGAAATCTTAACTGAAAGGATTGATATCTGGAAATTTTGAAACGCTGTGAGGTACTAGAAACACACACACACACACACAGTAGAGTGCTATGTACTCAACTGAACACATACATACAGAGGTATCCCATAGTCTATCGTAAAGGAAACAAATATATGACTTACAAACATGGAGCAAATAATGACCAGAAAGTCTTGAATGTTTGCAAAGCCAGCTCATCAGGCCAAATTGTCGTGATCTTTGACCTTATTTAATATTATAATCAGACCCACCTCTGACACTTTGGCCTTTGGTGCTCATTTTTAGGACCAGGAGAGCTTGAGGGGATGTTTTCAGCATACTGGAATGATGCTCTTTTCTAGAATAATGCCCGGTCAACATCTTCCAGAAAAGAAACATCTCATGTCAATGTATTGTATATTGAATCAATTGGATTTTGCACCTCCAAACAGATAAACATGTTTTTTTTAAGCAGTTCACAAAATTATTGTTCATAAGTTCATAACTGAAGTAACTACCTTTTCAGAGACCACCAACCGGTTGTACGACATAATAAGGATAACAACGCACAGCATTTAATCATTGTAATCAAAAAGTTCAGTAATGCACTCCAAAGGTGTAATATAACATTAACTGTTCACACATTGTGAGGTACGAGGCACACACACACTAGAAAACACACTAAATACAGATAGAGGTATTCACCAAAATGTAATTTTTTTAAGTAAGCTGATAAGGAATCACAAACAAATCTCCACAAAACCCGCAAAAGAGCTGATCATTTATTATAAAACCAGCCGTATCCCTTAAACTTTGCACTTTCTAGTCTGTTCTTGAAACAAGATGTGCCTCTGTAGATGAGTCCTTTTCGGCATTTTTAGAACTGGAAGGTTCAAAGCCAGCTTCTTGGAACTCATCATCATCATCATCATCATCATCATTATCTGTATGAAATAAAGCACTCTCTGTCAACTGTGACAAATTATTTGTATTTGGCTTTTAATGTGCTTTAGCTCTTGCACTTCATTTCACAGATATACATACACACCATTTACATTACCTCTGTTTCTGGGAATACTGGTAGTGCTTTATCACTACCATCTTAAGTAAGCATATACCCTACATTTACATGATTTTCTGTATTCAGTGGGACTCAAACCCAAAGCAGAAAGAACCCCTTGTTAACAAACACACTGCTGTATGTACATGTATATGCGATGTATGTGGAATGATATTCAGAAATATTAAAACGCTGTGAGGTACCAGACACATTTACTGTTAAGAAATTGTGAGGTACAAGGCACACAAACACACACTAGAAGCACATTACATACAGATAGAGGTATTGAAATCTTTAACTGAAAGGATTGATATCTGGACATTTTGAAACGCTGTGAGGGTACTAGAAACACCACACACACACACACAGTATAATTCTATGGACTCAACTGATCACATACAGACAGAGGTATCCATAGTCTATTGTAAGGTAACAAGTATATGAATTAACAAGAGATGTGTTGGCCAGAAACACAATGCCCCCTTCTGCGCCGCTTTGAAGCCATATATTTGAGCTTTGACCTTGAAGGATGACCTTGACCTTTCATCACTTAAAATGTGCAGCTCCATAAGAAACACATGCATGCCAAATATCAAGTTGCTATCTGAAGCGACATATATGTTATGAGCATTTTTCGAAACCTAAACGATTGGGTTCATATTGATAAAAAGTTTGCAAAATATGAAAGCAATATGTCAAGGGACATTGAAAATATTTGAGGGTGGTACGCAAACTTTAACATAGATATATCAATATTTGCATATTCTAGGTGAAAAAAGGGCCATTATTCTTACAAAATGGCTTGATACAGATGTCTGCTCTTGTTAATAGGGTGTTGTCATGTTGGTAAAGAAGTATGCAAATTATTAAGCAATATAACAAGGGACATAGAAAATATTTGGGGTGGTACGCAAACTTTAACATTTGCACACTCACGCTAACGTGACGCCGACGCCGGGGTGAGTAGGATAGTTCCACTATATATATTTCATACATAATAGTCGAGCTAAAAAGATTGTGGTTGGTGTTGATGAAAGATCAAAAGCTGTATCAATTAGATAAAAAATAATGAATGCCTTTTTCTGTGCAGTTCTTAGCTGCATCACACGCAAATCAATGACATAGTGTTGAATCGAAATACAATGTAAATGATCAAATAAAAGTCAACTGGCTAGACACGAAAGAATCTGTACATATTTGAAATATGTATACGCACATTCTTAAAAAAAACCTGGTTTAGATTTTGTTTACCACATTACAAGTAATTTTATACAGCAATATTCAACACTAGTTCCTCCTTTATAGTGACAATCAAGATGGTGATGTCCGTACGGAAACAGGTATTTTTCGCTGTTGTATGCCTGTTTGTTACTTTTGTTAAATTTGTAAATTTGTTCAATTTCCAGCCATATCAGAAAGAAGTGATTAGCGCTTATTTCCTATTAATGTTTGTGTTATACCTCAACTTAACTCACTTCCAACTTTCTTCTATGCGGAAGCAGTGATTTTAAGATTCGCGCTTGGAGTTTGTTACATTACCAGCAAAAATAGCCGTTTAAATCCATTTTATTTAAAAGTTAAAAAACTATCAAAGTAAAATAAACGGAAAACAGTCTGTATTATTTTACATATACCTATTGTCGTATTGTCCGCGGTCCGACGTCTTTCACCAGTTGTGCTATATCACTACCATCTTAAGTAAGCAAAGAACGTTTTTACATGATTTTCTGTTTTCAGTGGGACTCAAACCCACAGCAGAGACCCTGATTAACAAACACACTAAGGTGGTGCGGTGGTCGAGTGGTAACACTCTGGTCTACCATTCCAGAGGTCCCCAGTTCAATTCCCGGCCGGGGCACTGGAAATTTCAGAAATGCTTCAAGTGTTTCCCACCCAACTAGAGATGTACTGGTATGAAACCCAGGTAATTCTCACGTGTATTGGTGCTATACACTGAGCACGTAAAAGAACCAAGGGATCTATTCGCAAAGAGCTATGGTATCGCAACCGGATCCCTTGTATCCCAATACTGTCTCTTCTGCTTGCTGTCTCTTCAGCAAAAACCAAAGGACCCCATTAGAAATAAGTGGTTGCACTTTCATGGGATATCCTTGACTGCAAGGTCAAAAGAAATACATACTAGGTCACCATGGTGTAATGGATATGGTGTCTGCCTATCAACAGGGAGGTCACAAGTTCGATCCAAACAATGGGAGTGTTCTTTAGATTTTCCCCAAAGACACCAAGTACTGGTTCTAGGCCCAGGAAACGGACTCAAGAGCGTTTCAATAAGCCTGTGGCTTTCTATGCCATCAAGCTAAATTAAATAGGTTTAAACTAACAAACACACTACTGGAATATTTATGCAATTTTTAAGGATTGACATCTGGAAATGTTAATACGCTGTGAGGTACAAGGCAAACACACATGCAGAGTAATGCTATGTACTCAACTGATTACATACAGACAAAGGTATCCATAGTCTACCGTAAAGGTAACAAGAATATCAGTAAAAGACATGGAGCAAATAATGACCAGAAATGTCTTAAAGGTCAGCAAAGCCAGCTCATCAGGCCAAATTATCATGGTCGTTGATCTCACTTATTATAATCAAAGTACTGGCAGTACTGGTGTGACGATGCTTTTGAAGAGGATCGATATAAAACATCAATTTAAGTTTATCTATATCACCACAATTGTGTATGTTGATACGAACATTTGGGTACGATAAAAAATGTGGGTACTAAAATTTTGGGTACGAAAAAAAATTTGGTACGAAAAAATTTTGCGTACGAAACATTTTTGGTACGAAAAAAGTTTAGGGGTACGGGGAAGTAGTACTCGTGGGTAACTTGACCCATTGAGCGAAACTGGGAGGCGGGTCACATTCTTGTTCATTAAGTATGGCAATACATTCATGATGATTCTCGAAAGTAGGTATGAGCACATAGCCGGACCATGTGAGCTCAATCGTATGAGCACTTGACTATCCGAGTTCGCCCACGAACATATTGATAAGTTAACAAATAGCGAAATGACCTTATACATGTATATGCTGAAATCTAACAATCAAACGAAATATCAAACATGGTATGTACACTTAGGTGGTTGTGTAATTTCTGTTAGAATATCGTATTCTATATGTAAATTTTAAATGATTGTGCCCGCACTTGAGTTTGTTGCCTTGTTTGAGTCTATACGCGCCTAGGCTGCACCCAGTGTGTGTATTTGTGTTTTTCCAAGGTAATGAGTTACCTCCGCGCTGAGGCTGCATAATGTTGGGACCCGGAGTGTGTCCAGCACTCTTACCTAATAAGATTAGATTGACGACAGTTGTGACGAATTTTGAATGATAGCTGCAATTTCCAGCTATTTGTTTTGTACTGAAATACTTTTTAATTTTTTATATGGTCAAAAGCTGCGAGGGGGGGGGGGGGTGAGATTTTCTGTAAAAAAACAACTGTCAGGAATGGTGACCACAAAACATACAAAATATAACATTGCGCCGGAAGCGGGAATCGAACCGGTGTCGTAAAGGTGAAAAAGCGAACGTCCTTACCACTGCGTTAGCGGGACGGAAAATTACGCAAAAAAAAATTGTTTTATCTATATATATCATAGCAGTGCAGCGTTTACAATTTGCAGGTTTGAAATCGTTCGCATTCTTGAGTTGTGTGATGACGTAAAAAGTTAATTTTACATGTTTTTATTCGCAATTTATTTACTAAATCGAGAACAAATATCAAACAAAATAGAGAAAAATATATAGTTGTTTCATTGGTCCATAAAAATAAAATGGATGTAAAAATACTAATTTGAAATTAATGTTCTGATACACTTATTGAATCTGTTTCCCCAGGATATGCTGTTCTATTGATATTTACCTTTATCAACACGAACGACAACTCTGCTAGGAAAATGTTATCAATGAAAATCAACGAGCAATCTCCTACGCAGTGGCGAATGCCAAGGGAAGTAACTGAAAAATCGAATTATCTCAATCGGACTGGCTCGGTCTTTTACATAGGTCGCCATTGTGAAGATTTTTTTTACTGGTTATCAAACCTTGGACGCTGCTGTTCCAGCATCGTCAATAATCAGACGCCCCTCTAAGACTTTGACCTCTGGTGCTCTTTTGGAACCAGGAGAGTTTGAATGAAGAGTTCTTTTCAGCATATTGGATCAATTTGGATGGGTCATTTCTAGAATCACTCAATTCTTTATCTGCCATGTTACTGAATTGTATCGTTTATTAATTGAGTTCTGCTCCTGCAAACCGTTTTTTTAAATCAAGAAGTTCACAAAAGGATTATTCATAAGGCATAACTGAAGTAACCACCTTTTCAGAGGACACCGACTGGTTTTACCGCCTAATAAGGGTTTAAACCCACCAAATTCACAAAATTGTAAAACTTTAAGTTGATAAGGATTGACATCTTGACATGCTAATACACTGTGAGGTACCAGGCACACACACACACAGTAGAATGCTATGGACTCAACTGAATACATACAGACAGAGGTATCCATAGTCTATTGTAAAGGTAATAAAAAATATATGAATGAAATACATGGAAGAAAGACCAGAAATGTCTTAAAGGTCTGCAAAGCCAGCTCATCGGGCAAAATTTCATGATCTATGACCTCTTTTAATATAATATTCAGACAGACCACTGAAGCTTTGGCCTTTGGGCTCATTTTGGAACCAGGAGAGCTTGAAGAATTGTTTTCAGGAAATAATGATTGGCTCATTTCTAGAACCAACCCCATCATCATCTGCTAGTAAAGAAACACCCAAATATCAATATCAGTAGTAAAAACAATTACTTAGAAAGCTGTTTTCTAAGTTAATTCGTGTAACAGACCCTTTGAAAATTTGTTTTGCACTTTGATGAGCCAGGTTTGTTTTAACAACATATCTAACAAAAACAAGAGAGCCATCACAGCTCTATATGGCACATCTAAGGAACATGTCTAAAAACGTAAACTCTTCTTATTCCTATGCAATTATGTTTTCAAGACCTGACTATAATCAGTACAGCATAGACTTAACAGGCATTTGACTTAACAGGGATATAATTTTAAACCTGTGTGACAAATATTCAAAATTTTCAACTTGTATGCTTTCCGACCTAAGAATCTCAGATCATTATAATCTCACCATCCACTAAAGCTCACTTTGTAAAACATGTACTAGGTTAGTGTTAAGAAAAAAAAGCAGAAGCCAAATTACAGCGTTAAGATGATAACCCACATAACTCTGATAATTTTCTGGAAATATGAGTGTAGACGTTTATTTGTGTGTGTAACAAACAAAGAAAGAATGAAGAATATAATTATTATCATAAATGTATTAGTATCCACAAGAATCTTATTTAATAATCAATCAAACCGCATTTAAATAAAGTATTTTTCGCCTCAAATTCAGTGCTTCATTTAATGTTTGTTCATTTGATTTTTATTTATTTTCATGCATTGACACTAACAATATACAATGTGAGAGCCTTTCCTTACGAGGCCCAGGTCCTTGCAAGGAGGGTGTTGCCATACCCTCCCCCCCCCACCCAAGCTCCTCTCACCAATATTTTTTACGAATGTATTTGTCAAACAACGGAGTCTGGTGCTTTTTTGCTCTTTTCAAATACATGCTCTGCGATGTGTAAGTCATAGAGCGACGTACTTTTTTAAATAATGGATCAATACTTTCCCATTACACCGTATGTCACATTGTGCATTAATTCTGATATATTTTATTATTCTAAAATACTACATGTACTGAGTTGAACATCTATACTTAATTACTGCACGTGGTTTGTTGCAACATGCACAATTACCATGTGGGGAAATTAATTTTTTAACCCATAAAATTGTTAAAATTCGCAGAAATCGAATATTCTATTACCCCCATGTGGCATTTATGTCGATAACATTCAGAAGTAGGTACCTGTACACTGAAGTAGGTTCCGTGTGTTTTTTTTTAAGTATGGAATATTCATACGCTTATAGTAAAACGTGTTTTTTTTTTACATTCACCATTTTCTTTAACATTTTCAACTTAAATATCCAGCTGCATGATTTAATCGTGAGTTTTCGTTTTTGTGATCGGGAACACTAGAAAAGCATGTATGGGTTGGCATGTAAACCTCTTTAAAGTAACAGAATACTAAGGCTTAAATATTAACTTTAACACCGTCAACTAAGACTTAATTAATATCGTTATAGAGGGCATACATTTTTTTGTAACATAGATGTTTCTGAATTAAATATTTAAGGACATCTGTGCATTTGTCCAAGATCTTTTCTGGTTATATTTAAACTTAACTATTACATTTTCAATATGATGACAACCACAAAATTGAACATTTTTCATCGCTTTATAGACTACAGAACTACCGGTACTCCAGTGCAATGAGGTATCACAAGTTTGTGACAAACATTGGGGCGCTCTTCACACCATGAAGATTGAAATTTATGTTCTTATTTTCAGACTGGTGGTGGGGAATGCGTTCAATCTGACTGAGCAGTTGTTATTTTAATTTGTCAAAGGCACTCATGGGTAGTACTTATACCAAATTTCACCGAAAATGTAAGATTGTTTAACACATCGCGTCATTTTCAAAAAATATTTTTTGAGCAACACACAATGTTGGTATTTAAAACTCACTTGTTTACATATGGCAACGAATCCAAAACAAGAGCACCGCATAACCGGTGCCACGCTTGGCTACGGGTGAAGTTTTGAATAAATGAAAGGTTGTCAGATTATATCTTTTTTAAAGGTCACAGTGACCTTGACCTTTGACCTAGTGACCCAAAAATGAGTGGCGTGTATAACTCATCAAGGTGCATCTACATATGAAGTTTCAAAGTTGTAGGTGGAAGCAATTTGATTTTAGAGCCAATGTTCAAAACCTTAACAAAATGTTAAGGTTTTAGCACGACGTGGACGGCGGATGGCAGACGACACGACAAGCTGGCTATGACAATACCTCGGGTTTTCTCCGAAAATGCCGAGCTAAAAACAGGAACTGGTAACTGGCTTGTTGTGAAAACAACAGAGGTTTAACACTTTATAAATTACCGGATAGTAAGTCAGATGATAATGGATTTCACAGTTGGCATCTTTAATTTTTTTGTTGGCAATGTCCGACATGCAACGAACTTTAGCCATGTCTGATTTAGGGAGTGAAAACATCACATCTGATTCACTCCGATCTTGCCCAAGGCTTGCTAAAGAAAAGCGTACAGTTTATATAGTATTGACAGACCTGTACGCTGAAGCTGACCCCATATCAAAAGTCAACCAGAGTCGTAACATATTAATGTCATGCTATAAATCAAAGACAATTCATTTTCTTGGATACTTTCTACATATATTGGTGAATGAATATAAATTACTGCATGGAGGCATATTTTAAGGTACAAATGTTTCAAATGCATCTTACAATAGATGAAAATAACTATCATCAGCCTGAAATTCACAATTTTGACGCCATTGTCGCTTTGTCACGTAACGAGTTTTCATTTGGATACGTTTAGATCGACCTTGTAATTTTTTCTGAAATGGTAAACATTACATTCGTTTTCTGATATTTATTATTTGTGAATAACAACTTATGTCTGGTGGATTAAAGTACTGATTTCAAAGTGAATCAGGTAATTTTAAATATTTTACTTTTGAGTTTGAATTTACACTACAATTTGTTAAAGCGGGTATTTACGTTTTTTTATATGTGTTTAATTGTAATATACTGATAAAATATGTGACAATAACACAAAATAGGTAAGACAAATTATACATTAAAGCCGAATTTCATAAAATGCAGCAAAGACAATAAGCGCCCCGAGCAGATTGTGACGTACATATTTTCCTAAAATAACCGAAGCATTCGTCTTTGTATTAGGATCGGAGTTAGTGTTCGTGTGTAGTATGAATAGATATCGTTGCAGGAATTCAAATAAACCGTTAAACTTAAGTTTAGATTCACATCGTCGTACATGTCTGGTATACATGCTGGTGAATTCGGCTGTACAGCCGTTTTCAATTTCAGGATTAAATATCTGGCTTAGTTCGCATTTTTCGACACATGTTCTTCTTAACTTTTTTTAAAATTTATATTGAAATATATATATAATAAGTTTTTTTAAACATTTTATATAAATTCATAAATATTTGACAAAATCGTATATACCCGCTTTAACAAAACAAGCAAGAATAATTCAAAATACCGGGAAATGTCTATCTGAATTTGAAAACACTTGAGCACATGGTATATTACTAAAAATAGAAATAACGTCATATGACCGTGAAATCTCGGGAGATTCACCAGAGCTCTAGATAAAGGCCGAACAGCCGGAAATACGCCTTTTTCATGAAGAGTTACGCATTTATTTTTATAAACTGGACGTACAATTACGACATTAATATCTGTTTTACGCATTTACGAAAACAATCTGGCCGTACCGATACGTCTGCGAGGCTTATTTGTTGGTCTCTAACCTAACGGCGCTTTTCGTTAATTTAAATTTCCGAAAAGTTGTAGACTTGGTTCATATATTAATGCCTATTCTGTCGCGTGATTTCCTGTAACTTATAAATCCGTCAAAAACAATATGTCTGCGCGCAATGTAATGCTGGTTTAACCGAAAGGAGTTCAAAACAACACTTTGTTGTCATATAATGACTACATACGGTGTCGTCTAATCATCCTGACATTAAATCTGTAAACCCAGAAAAAGACATTGTCGCTCCAATATTAAACGATTTGATTGCATCGGTGGCTTTAATCGTTAGAAAACACGATGGGAAACGGAGGAGACAGTGAAATAAGTGTTCATTTACTTAGCTTACTAGGTGGCTTGTGTTTTCTTGTCAAGAAAAATGAAGAAATAGTATTAGTCATGAGTTTTAATGTGTAGTTGTATTTGCATCATAATTCAGAATGGAAAACCTTATACAGTAACTGTTTAAGAAGCTACATATATTTACTATAATTGATGCAAATGTTTCTGTAAAGTCAGTTATACACCCTTCAATATTCAAGAACACGGGTAGTACAGTACTACCTGTATTTTTGGATATGGTAGTACAGGTACTAATTGATTTTAAGCGTTACTCCTTTTCTTTCTGTCAGTGGCAGTACCGTTACTAATTTCACAAATCCTTATCTGGAGCTCTGGATTCACATTTGGAAAATGTCTGTTGCATCACTGTTTTTCTCGATATGTTGAGCAGAGAATAATTTTTAAATGTTTAAGATAGTATTTTGTGAAAGAATATATCAGTTAAATGTGAAAAATGTGGATCTTTCTGATAATGTGGTTGATTTGGGCCAATAACTGCTTTTAAAAGCTGTTTTGGACCGGTCTTTGTTAACTGTCAACTTTACGGGAATTTCTGGTTGACTTTCCTTATGGGTTTGATCTATATCTTTAAAGTCGCGCCAGTCAAAATTAATAAAATGCGAAAATCCTAAGTTATGGTACCCAGAACTAGCCCAAGGCTTAAGGACATATCACTTCCTGAAATGGTCAAAGTGGGTGGGGTAATGTTAAAAAATAATTCCTTATAAAAGCATTCTATATTAAGTTTGGAGCTATATGCATAATTAAAATAGCATATACTTCAGTGATACATGAACCAGTTGTAATGAAATCTTTCAAAAAGAGTAAATAATCACATATTTTCACCTTTAAAACCACTTTCTTCCTGGGCGACCAAAATTTTCTTCATAAATTCACTGTTACCAGCTGGAACATACATTTATGTAGAACAAAGTGTTAGAGTATTATTAAATTTAACACACTAGAAACACTGAAAGAAACATTCTTTTTTGTAAGAAAAAATGTAAACAACTGAACGTATAAAAACTAGCGCGAAACGACTGTCCTGTTTATTTCTTGTAAGAATTGCAGTAAATAATGATCGATTAAAGTAAGGAGAAAATCTACTAAATGACGAGTAATTAACTGTTATTTATTATTATATAAAAACACGATGTCATTATTTATTTCTTTTATGTTAAGAAAAAATACTGTTGAAAATAACTGTGTGCTCGTAACTCACCTAAACCAGTTGCTGACCGATTCACCGAGGTCCTCTCTATATAGACGAGTTAATTGTTATTGTTTACATTCGGGATTTTCCGCGCATGCGCACTGACTGGTTGGCAAAAACACTGGTTACAGTAACGTAAAACATGTATAAAGGGCTTTTGTTTAGTCAATAAATTGATAATAAAAACGAAATAAACATTAAAACCCTTTTAAAAAAGTGCAAGTATAGCATATTTAGTACCAAATAAATGTATATTCACAAATAAAATTTCCTCTTCATAAAAATACGAAGTAGTTATTAGCATATAGTAAACGTGATCGGAAGATTTAATACTGACAATTCCGCAAAACAAAATAATACATTATCCGTAATCCGTCCAAGTATAGGTCCCTGGGTTTATGACACCATGTTTTCTTTGTAATTGTCTGGACAGTATCCGATCATAACGAGATAATCGGTTAGTGATAACAAAGGTGCAATTAAACACCGGGATATAAATGCTGCTACAAAGAGTGCCTAAATTAGTGTGAACAATTAAATAAAACAATTACATTAAACAATATAATTTATTGAATGTGTAAGAAGGTAAGTTTTTCCAGACATATAAGGTTCAAATCAGTTACCCTATAAGTCGCGTACATACAATTGACCTATTCGTCGTTTGTTTTTATCCTTATTTGTTTTCGTTCATTAAATTTAATTTATTCTGAAAGAATTTCAATTTCTGAGCATTTTTTAACTAAAAATGGTCGCGAGGAAGTGCCAAGAATAGAGAGATTTTTGTTTAACCACATACCGAACTCTTAGATTGTGTTCCACTCCCGAGTTCGTTGTCAGTAAAAACAAATAATAATAACAACAATGTAATCGTTCCAAAGATGCATTTCCTTGCATGCTAATGTTTTATTCAGACATAATTAGTAAAATTATATTTGATATTGTGCATGATTATCATTAAAAACGAAGATTTCGTCAACCTTCTCTATATGCGCTTATATAAATTCCACCTCTTTTGCCAACCAGTGGGCGGAGACTAAACTTTGCAGGTGCGTGTGACGTCACGCGTTAACTCGTCTATAGGGAGTAACGATAGATAAGGGGAGGTAACCAATCTACTCGGTAAATAGGTCAGTAACTGGTTTCCAGATTTATCTGCGCGCGCTCGTTTTCGAAACGGGAACCAAAAAAGCTTCTGAGATGGATGTCAAGTGTGTGGGGTCACACTCTGACACACAAACCAGTACTACAACGTTATACCGAGGTACCCGTAGAAACGAGCGGAAATTGTGTACAATGGTTTTTACAAGCGGTTGGCGAGGTACACGTACCGAGGTCTAGGGAAAAGTACCTCGCTATTTTTTGGTACCTCGAAGTGTGGCTGTGTACTTCTATGAAGTACCTCGATGTGTGATATAAACCAACACACACACACACACACACACGAGCACGCACACACGAGCACGCACACACGAGCACGCACACACACGCAGCCGCGCACACACAAACCATACACAAACACGCACACACACGCGCACACACACCCACGCGCGCATTCACATACATACCTGAACCGGCACGCACACTCCTTTCCACGAACATGCACAACACACGCGCATAACACACGCGCGCACCACGCGCGCACACACACGCACACACAAACACACAACCACACGCACCGAACCACCCTCCGCACACAATTTAGTAGTTTTTGTATTGGTATAGTTTTATTAATATAAGTTACCAATCTACGGTGTTACATACATACTTTTATACTCAGATCACTATTTCAATTATTTTGTGCATTTCCAGTGTACGGAAGTGCGCTTCTGTGTGTCTCTATTGGAGACAAATCGTTTATTGTTGTTTTCTCCTCACTTTTATGATTATTTCTGTTTGCTATTACTTTTTATGGACTATTCAGCTGTTTGTATCCATAATTTTAGTTTTCTTTTTTCGTTTGTATGTAATGATATCTTATGTCTTAGAATAGAAACCAACTGGACATTTTTTTAAATGGGACCAACTGGACAAGCATACACAAATTATCATTTACACACCCTCCACTTCTTTAAATGATTAAGATATGTACTTTAAATGTATAAGGGCTAAACAATAAAGACAAACGCATACAAATCTTCAAATGGTTAGACGAAAAAAAAAGTAGTATAATCCTATTACAAGAAAGTCACTTGACACATACTTTAACACAAACCTTAAAAAATGTATGGGACGGAGACATCTATCTTAGTGGTCAACATTCTAATAAACAAGGGGTTGCCTTTCTGATAAAAAATAATATTGGGATCACAGTCGATAATTTTAACGAAATAATAATTGGCAGACAAGCGAGTATAGATATCAAAATACACGAAACACAATTAACATTAATCAACGTTTACGGCCCTAACATAGATGATTCCACTTTTTACGAAACATTACAATCCTTCATAAATAATAACCAAGATAAAAACATTATATTCGGTGGTGATTTCAATACTGTTCTTAACCCATTATTAGATAAAAAGAAGGACAACCTTTATTCTCATCCTAAAAATAGAAATAATTTAAATAACATAATTGAAAACTACAATATGATAGACATCTGGCGTACAATATATCCAGACGAAGGCAAATTCACCTAGCACTCAAACACAAAACCAACAATATTTTGTAGATTAGACTATTTTTTAATATCTGAGTCTCTTTGCAACATTATTGACACATGTAACATAAAACCAGGATTTATGAATGACCACTCTCTAGTTGAACTTAAACTGCACACTATACAGCCTGAAAGAGGCCCAGGACACTTTAAAATTAACAACAGCATCTTATTAGATACACAATATCAAACACAAATAAAACAGGAAATATTAAATACAGTTCAACATAATAAAGATGCAAACCCAAACACCTTATGGGAAGTAATAAAAGGAAATATACGTAACACAACAATTATATACACATCATATTAACAAAAAGAAACACACAAACTTGAAACTGAAACCATCAAAACCATTGAAACCCTTGAAAAACAATTGCATCAAACAAACACAAATGATACCACCGACATTGAAAATGAAATAACATTAAAAAAAAAAAAAACTAGATGAAATCTATCATACACATCTCAATGGAATAATACTAAGAGCGCGTGCACAGCATGTTGAACACAATGAAAAAAAATACAAAATACTTCGCAAACATTGAAAAACGTAGAAGTGAACAAAAACTGTACACGAATTAGAAGTCAATAACAAAGATGTAACACACAGAACTCAAATACTAGAAGAACAACGTTTATTTTGCGAAACCCTCTATAAACAAAAAAATGTTGAAAATAACACTCTTTTTAAAAATACACATCACGCTTTAAATCAAGAAGAAAAACTATTGTGTTACGGATTACTAAATGAATATGAATGTGGATTAGCACATAAAGAAATGCAAAATAACAAAAGTCCAGGATCTGATTGCATCACCATTGAGTTTTATAAAATATTTTGGAATGATATCAAAACACATTTAATTAAATCACTAAACTATTCATATAATAATGAAAGCCTTACTACGCTTCAAAAACAAGGTATAATATCACGCATTCCAAAACCTGGAAAAAAACTTAGAATCCTTATCGAACTGGCGCCCAATTAGTTTACTAAACAATGATTATAAAATCGCAACTAAAAGTATAGCAAACAGAATAAAAAAATATTACCATCAATCATTTCAAAATCTCAATCTGGTTTCATAAAAGGGCGTTACATTGGTGAAAACGTTCGTCTTATCCAAGAATGCATAAACTATTTCAACAATTCAAATGATCCTGGTCTAATATTCTTTGCAGATTTCGAAAAGGCATTAGATTCGCTTGATCATTCATTTATGTTCTCTTGCTTAAAAAATATGAACTTTGGTGAAAGTCTCATTCAATGGGTCAAACTATTCTATACCGATATTAACAGTTTAATCATTAACAATGGCTTCTTTTCAAACCGTTTTAACATCGAACGAGGGGTTCGACAAGGATGTCCACTCTCATCATCGCTATTTATTATTTGCATCGAGTATCTATCACGTCACATCCAATCAAATAAACACATAAAAGGCATATCACTAGAACCTGACGAATCAAACAGTCCCTATTTGCTGACGATGTAACTTATTTTTTAAACGACAATTACGATTCATTCCATAACCTAAAAGAATCGCTAACCCTTTACGGAATGACATCGGGTCTTAAACTAAACAAAAGTAAATGTGCTGTGCTACGAGTAGGTAAATTAAAACAAAGTAATGTCCAATATAAAAAGAAATGAAATTTCATTGGACATCCGATGAAGCCACAACGTTAGGAATTACTTTCACAAATAATGAAAAGGATACAGTTCTTAAAAACATACTTCCTAAATTACAGAATTTTAAAAACTGCTTAAAATCATGGCATCACCGTAAACTTACACTAATCGGACAAAACACAGTATTGAAAACGTTTGCACTTCCTAAACGAATTTATGTATTAACAGTCCTCCTAAATCCACCAAATGATGTTATTAACGATATAAAATTTCATATGGGACGGTAAGCCTGATAAAATAAAACAAACTCAGATAATTCAATCTATAGAAAATGGAGGTATCCAATTAACGAACATTGACTCATTCTTGAATGCAATCACATGCAGCTGGGTAAAAAGATACCTAGATAATACCAATACGAGTAAATTGAAATTATTATACCAGAAAATCCTAAAAAAATATGGTGACTCTTTACTCTTTGAATGTAACATCAACAATACTATCTTACATGAAATTGCAAACGCAAACATATTTCTGTCTGATGTTCTATCAGCATGGATTGATGTAACTCATAATCTAGAAACCCAAAACAGCAGTAAAACTATTTAAGTTTGGAGCTATATGCATAATTAAAATAGCATATACTTCAGTGATACATGAACCAGTTGTAATGAAATCTTTCAAAAAGAGTAAATAATCACATATTTTCACCTTTAAAACCACTTTCTTCAAAAACAAGGTATAATATCACGCATTCCAAAACCTGGAAAAAAACTTAGAATCCTTATCGAACTGGCGCCCAATTAGTTTACTAAACAATGATTATAAAATCGCAACTAAAAGTATAGCAAACAGAATAAAAAAATATTACCATCAATCATTTCAAAATCTCAATCTGGTTTCATAAAAGGGCGTTACATTGGTGAAAACGTTCGTCTTATCCAAGAATGCATAAACTATTTCAACAATTCAAATGATCCTGGTCTAATATTCTTTGCAGATTTCGAAAAGGCATTAGATTCGCTTGATCATTCATTTATGTTCTCTTGCTTAAAAAATATGAACTTTGGTGAAAGTCTCATTCAATGGGTCAAACTATTCTATACCGATATTAACAGTTTAATCATTAACAATGGCTTCTTTTCAAACCGTTTTAACATCGAACGAGGGGTTCGACAAGGATGTCCACTCTCATCATCGCTATTTATTATTTGCATCGAGTATCTATCACGTCACATCCAATCAAATAAACACATAAAAGGCATATCACTAGAACCTGACGAATCAAACAGTCCCTATTTGCTGACGATGTAACTTATTTTTTAAACGACAATTACGATTCATTCCATAACCTAAAAGAATCGCTAACCCTTTACGGAATGACATCGGGTCTTAAACTAAACAAAAGTAAATGTGCTGTGCTACGAGTAGGTAAATTAAAACAAAGTAATGTCCAATATAAAAAGAAATGAAATTTCATTGGACATCCGATGAAGCCACAACGTTAGGAATTACTTTCACAAATAATGAAAAGGATACAGTTCTTAAAAACATACTTCCTAAATTACAGAATTTTAAAAACTGCTTAAAATCATGGCATCACCGTAAACTTACACTAATCGGACAAAACACAGTATTGAAAACGTTTGCACTTCCTAAACTAATTTATGTATTAACAGTCCTCCTAAATCCACCAAATGATGTTATTAACGATATAAAATTTCATATGGGACGGTAAGCCTGATAAAATAAAACAAACTCAGATAATTCAATCTATAGAAAATGGAGGTATCCAATTAACGAACATTGACTCATTCTTGAATGCAATCACATGCAGCTGGGTAAAAAGATACCTAGATAATACCAATACGAGTAAATTGAAATTATTATACCAGAAAATCCTAAAAAAATATGGTGACTCTTTACTCTTTGAATGTAACATCAACAATACTATCTTACATGAAATTGCAAACGCAAACATATTTCTGTCTGATGTTCTATCAGCATGGATTGATGTAACTCATAATCTAGAAACCCAAAACAGCAGTAAAACTATTTAATGGAACAATAAAGACATAACTTCAAACAAGAAAACGTTTTTCTATAAAGATTGGTTTGAACGAAGCATTAGATATGTCGACGAATTATATGACTACAGAATTAAGGATTTCTACTCTTTTGATAATATATGCTACATATACGGAATACCTTCAAATAATTTTCTGAAATACTACACACTAATCAAAAGCATACCCATACATATTAAATCTGAAATCAATACAAATAATACACCATGTACTCAAACAACTTTTGTTGAAAACATACTTGGAAGAAAAAAAACCAAATAAAATATTTTACACACTACAAATTAAAAACCCTACAGAAAACTCCAAAATCCAAAATAAATGGCAAATCCTTTTTGGAGAAAATGAACTTAATTGGAAACACATATTTACCATGTCATATAAAGCAACTATTGAAAACACACTGAGAAAATTTCAATATAAATACTTCCATAGAATTATAGCTACACATAAATATCTCTTTAAATGCAAATTATCTAACTCAAATATGTGTGACTTCTGCAGTGAAAACATTGAAAGTATAGAACATCTTTTTTGGGAGTGCAAATACATCCAGCCTATGCGGAATCAAGTAATATCTTTTCTCGAATAAACGTTAAACTATCTTTCTTAAATGTAAGTTTCGGAATAAACTCATTGAAATCAATAGACTGTAATAATATTGTGAATTTTATGGATATATTGATGAAATATTTTATCTTAAACATGAAGTACAAAAAAAACAATTACCAAATTTTTATTGTTTTGTCCATAGTCTTAAACTAAAAATCCAGATTGAGAAAGAAATAGCCCTCAGAAATGACACATTACAAATCTTTGAACAAAAACGGAATCGGATTAAATTCTCATAATGTTTTGTCCACTTATATACATTTCACTCTTATGTTAGTTTATCTCTCTAAAATAGTTTTGTTTATTTTTTTTATTTTTTTATTTTTCAATCCGACAAGACCATTGTGAATATACAACAAAACACACAAGTCCAGTATGCTTTCTTCCGCTTGAATACAACTCATAATTTTTCATAACTATTCCTCTGTTGTTCTTTTCTTTTTTCTCTAAAAAATATATCTATTAGCATATCTTGCATAACATGTCTGAACTTTATTGCTTGGTACAATCACTATGCTGTATGATCATATACATGTTTACATTGTATGTATGATATTTAATTAAAAAAAATTAAAACACTTATCAATCAAAATATTAATCGAACAACACTTTTTAGTCTGTTTTAAAATCCTATAAGTCTTAACAGCAAATGAGCGAGTTAAGCAATTGATGCTGCAAAATTTAATTGAATACGACTTTATACCGAGCGCTACAAACGTGCCAAAACATTTCGCAACTTTAACGATCGGACAAACGTCATTCGGCGGGTCTTGGTGAGCTCTACAAACGTGCCATGTCGCCGGTCTTCCCAGTAACGTCGTTGACGTAGAAGATGACGTCAAAGTTGCATCTTCTAGCGTAAGCGGCACGGCCATATGACGTCCTATAACGGCCAAAACAGCGTCATTTGACAGGTCTCGGTGAGCGGTAATAACGTGCCAAATTTCGCGACTATATTCAAAGGCGTTTGCGAACGGCGCCCGTTTAACGCTTACATTTAGACCTCCATAGTGACGTCATCGGCTCGCATTCCTTATAATGGGAGCGGCTCTGCGGTTGCTGGAGGCAATGTATTAGACCGATAGTCACGAAACTTGGCACACTTGTTCGTCTCAATGTGCCGAGCATGTCGGAAGTGTCGCCGAGTCTCCCAGTGTCGTAATTGACGTTTAAACGGGCGTCAAAGTGGAAACTTATAACGTCAGGGGCACGTCCATATAATGCCCTATAACGACCGGACCAACGTCATTCGGCGGATCTCGGTGAGCTCTACAACGTACCATGTCGCCGGTCTTCCCAGTAACGTCATTGACGTTAAAGATGACGTCAAAGCTTCTGAGGTAAGCGGCACGGCCATATGACGTCCTATAACGGCCAAACCAGCGTCATTCGACGGGTGTCGGTGAGCGCTACAAACGTGCCAAGTTTCGCGACTATAGTTAAAGGCGTTTGCGATCGGCTTCTGTTGAACGCTTACATGTAGACCTCCATAGTGACGTCATCGGCTGGCATTCCTTGTAATGGGAGCGGTTCTGCGGTTGCTGGAGGAAAAGTATTAGGCCGATAGTCACGAAACTTGGCACTCTTGTTCGTCTCAATGTGCCGAGCATGTCGGAAGTGTCGCCGAGCCTCCCAGTGAGGTCATTGACGTTTAAACGGGCGTCAAAAAGCGAGTTATGACGTAAGCGGCACGTTCATATGATGTCCTATAACGACCGGACCAACGTCATTCGGCGGATCTTGGTGAGCTCTACAAACGTGCCATGTCGCCGGTCTTTCCAGTAACGTCATTGACTTTAAAGATGACGTCAAAGTTGCAGCTTCTGACGTAAGCGGCACGGCCATATGACGACCTATAACGGCCCAAACAGCGTCATTCGACGGGCCTCGGTGAGCGCTACAGACGTGCCAAATTTCGCGACTATATTCAAAGGCGTTTGCGAGCGGTGCCCGTTCAACGCTTACGTGTAGACCTCCATAGTGACGTCATCGGCTGGCATTCCAAATAATTGGAGCGGTTCTGCGGTTGCCGGAGGCAAAGTATTAAACCGATAGTCACTAAACTTGGCACACTTGTTCGTCTCAATGTGCCGATCATGTCGGAGGTGTCGCCGAGCCTCCCAGTGACGTCATTGACGTTTAAACGGGCGTCAAAGTAGCAACTTATGACGTCAGCGGCACGTCCATATGATGTTCTTTAACAACCGGACCAACGTCATTCGGCGGGTCTCGGTAAGCCTTACAAACGTGCCACGTCGCCGGTCTTCCCAGTAACGTCATTGACGTTAAAGATGACGTCAAAGTTGCAGCTTCTGACGTAAGCGGCACGGCCATATGACGTCCTATAACGGCCAAAACAGCGTCATTCGACGGGTGTCTGTGAGCGCTACAAATGTGTCAAATTTCGCGACTATATTCAAAGGCGTTTGCGAGCGGCGCCCGTTTAACGCTTACGTGTAGACCTCCATAGTGACGTCGTCGGCTGGCATTCCTTATAATGGGAGCGGTTCTGCGGTTGCCGGAGGCAAAATATTAGGCCGATAGTCACGAAACTTGGCACATTTGTTTGTCTTAATGTGCCGATCATGTCGGAAGTGTCTTCGAGCCTCCCAGTGACGTCATTGACGTTAAAACGGGCATCAAAGTGGCAACTTATGACGTCAGCGGCACGTCCATATGATGTCCTATAACGACCGGACCAACGTCATTCGGCGGGTCTTGGTGAGCTCTACAAACGTGCAATGTCGCCGGTCTTCCCAGTAACGTTATTGACGTTAAAAATGACGTCAAAATTGCTTCTTCTGACTTAAGCGGCACGGCCAGATGACGTCATATGACGGCCAAAATAGCGTCATTCGACGGGTCTCGGTGAGCGCTACAAACGTGCCAAATTGCGCGACTATATTCAAAGGCGTTTGCGAGCGGCGCCCGTTTAACGCTTACATGTAGACCTCCATTGTGACGTCATCGGCTGGCATTCCTTATAATGGGAGCGGTTCTGCGGTTGCTGGAGGCAAAGTATTTAACCGATAGTCACTAAACTTGGCACACTTGTTCGTCTCAATGTGCCGAGCAAGTCGGAAGTGTCGCCGAGCCTCCCAGTGACGTCATTGACGTTTAAACGGGCGTCAAAGTGGCAACTAATGACGTCAGCAACACGTCCATATGACGTCCTATAACGACCTGACATACGTCATTCGGCGGGTCTTGGTGAGCTCTACAAACGTGCCATGTCGCCGGTCTTCCCAGTAACGTCATTGACGTTAAAGATGACGTCAAAGTTGCAGCTTCTGACGTAAGCGTAACGGCCATATGACGTCCTATAACAGCAAAAACAGCGTCATTCGACGCGTCTCGGTGAGCGCTACAAACGTGCTAAATTTCGCGACTAAATTCAAAGGCGTTTGCGAGCGGCGCCCGTTTAACGCTTACGTGTAGACCTCCATAGTGACGTCATCAGCTGGCATTCCTTATAATTGGAGGGGTTCTGCGGTTGCTGGGGGCAAAGCATTAGGCCGATAGTCACGAAACTTTTCACACTGTTCGTCTCAAAGTGCCGAGCATGTCGGAAGTGTCGCCGAGCCTCCCAATGACGTCATTGACGTTTAAACGGGCGTCAAAGTGGCAACTTATGACGTCAGCGACACGTCCATATGACTTCCTTTAACGACCGGACCAACGTCATTCGGCGGCACTCGGTGAGCTTTACAAACGTGCCATATCGCCGGTCTTCCCAGTAACGTCATTGACGTTAAAGATGACGTCAAAGTTGGATCTTCCGATGTATGCGGCACGGCCATTTGACGCCCTATTACGACAAAAACAGCGTCATTCGACGGGTCTCGGTGAGCGCTAAAAACGTGTTAAATTTCGCGACTATATTCAAATGCGATTGCGAGCGGCGCCCGTTTAACGCTTACGTGTAGACCACCATAGTGACGTCATCGGCTGTCATTCCTTTTCATGGGAGCGGTTCTGCGGTTGCTGGAGCCAAAGTATTAGGCCGATAGTCACGAAACTCGGCACACTTGTGCGTCTCAATGTGCCGAGCATGTCGGAAGTGTCGCCGAGCCTCCCAGTGACGTCATTGACGTTTAAACGGGCGTCAAAGGGAAATTTATGACGTCAGCGGCACGTCCATATGATGTCATATAACGACCAGACCAACGTCATTCGGCGGGTCTCGGTGAGCTCTATGAACGTGCCATTTCACCGGTCTTCCAACTAACGTCATTGCCGTAAAAGATTACGTCAAAGTTGCAGCTTCTGACGTAAGCGGCACAGCCATATGACGTCCTATAACGGCCAAAACAGCTTCATTCGACGGGTCTCGGTGAGCGCTACAAACGTGCCAAATTTCGCGACTATATTACAAGGCGTTTGCGAGCGGCGCCCGTTAAACGCTTGAGTGTAGACCTCCCTAGTAACGTCATCGGCTGGCATTCCTTATAATGTTACCGATACTGCGGTTGCTGGAGGCAAGGTATTAGGCCGATAGTCACGAATCTTGGCAAATTTGATCGTCACAATGTGCCGAGCATGTCGGAAGATTTGCCGAGCCAACCAGGGACGTCATTGACGTTTAAACGGGCGTCAAAGTGGCAACTAATGACGTCAGCGGCTCGTCCATATGATGTCCTATAACAGCCGGATCAACGTCATTCAACGGGTCTCGGTGAGCTCTACAAACGTGCCATGTCGCCGGTCTTTCCAGTAACGTCATTGACGTTAAATATGACGTCAATGTTGCAGCTTCTGACGTAAGCGGCACGGTTATATGACCTCCTATAACGGCCAAAACAGCGTCATTTGACGGGTCTCGGTGAGCGCTACAAACGTGCCACATTTCGCGACTATATTCAAAGGCGTTTGCGAGCGGCGCTTGTTTAACGCTTACGTGTAGACCTCCATAGTGACGTCATCGGCTGGCTTTCCAAATAATAGGAGTGGTTCTGCGGTTGCTGGAGGCAAAGTAAATGACCGATAGTCACAAAACTTGGCACACTTGTTAGTCTCATTGTGACGAGCATGTCGGAAGTGCCTCCGAGCTTCCCATTGACGTCAATGACGTTGAAACGGGCGTCAAAGTGGCAACTTATGACTCAGCGGCACGTCCATATAACGTCTTTTGACGACAGGACCAACGTCATTCGGCGGGTAACGGTGAGCTCTACAAACACGCCATGTCGCCGGTCTTCCCAAAAACGTCATTGACGTTAAAGATGACGTCAAAGTTGCAGCTTCTTATATAAGAGGCACGGCCATTTGACGCTCTATAACGGCCAAAACAGCGTCATTCGACGGGTCTCGGTGAGCGCTACAAACTTGCCAAATTTTGCGACTATATTCAAAGGCGTTTGCGAGCGGTGTCCGTTTAACTCTTACTTGTAGACCTCCATAGTGACGTCGTCGGCTGGCATTCCTTATAATGGGAGCGGTTCTGCGGTTGCTGGAGGCAAGGTATTAGAACGATAGTCACGAAACTTGGCACCCTTGTTCGTCTCAATGTGCCGAGCATGTCGGATTTGTCGCCGAACCTCCCACTGACGTCATTGACGTTTAAACGGGTGTCAAAATGGCAACTGATGAAGTAAGCGTCACGTCCGTATAACGTCCTATTGCGACCGGACCAACGATATTCGGCGGGTCTCGGCGAGCTCTACAAACGTGCCATGTCGATGGTCTTCCCATTAACGTCATTGACGTTAAAGATGGCGTCAAAGTTGAGGCTTCCGACGTAAGCGGCACGGCCATATGACGCCGTATAACGGCCAAATCAGCGTCATTCGACGGGTTTCGGTGAGCGCTACAAACGTGCCACATTTTGCGACTATATTCAAAGGCGTTTTCGAGCGGCGCCCGTTTAACGCTTACGTGTAGACCTCCATAGTGACGTCATCGGCTGGCATTCCAAATAATGGGAGCGGTTCTGCGGTTGCTGGAGGCAAAGTATAAGACCGATAGTCACGAAACTTGGCACACTTGTTCGTCTCAATGTGCCGAGCATGTCGGAAGTGCCGCCGAACTTCCCATTGACGTCATTGACGTTCAAACGGGCGTCAAATTGGAAACTTATGACGTCAGCGACACGTCCATATAACGTACTATAACGACCGAACCAACGTCATTCGGCGGGTCACGGTTAGCTCTACAAACGTGCCATGTCGCCGGTCTTTCTAGTAACGTCATTGACGTTAAATATGACGTCAATGTTGCAGCTTCTGACGTAAGCGGCACGGTTATATGACGTCCTATAACGGCCAAAACAGCGTCATTCGACAGGTCTCGGTGAGCGCTACAAACGTGCCAAATTTCGCGACTATATTCAAAGGCGTTTGCGAGCGGCGCCCGTTTAACGCATACGTGTAGACCTCTATAGTGATTTCATCGGCTGGCATTCCTTTTAATGGGTGCGGTTCTGCGGTTGCTGGAGGCAAAGTATCAGGCCGATAGTCACGAAACTTGGCACTGGTGTTCGTCTCAATATGCCGAGCATGTCGAAAGTGTCGCCGAGCCTCCAAGTGACGTCATTGACGTTTAAACGGGCGTCAAAGTGGCAACTTATGACGTCAGCGGCACGTCCATATGACGTCCTAAAACAACCAGACCAACGTGTTTCGGCGGGTCTCAGTGAGCTCTACAAACATGCTATGTTGCCGGTCTTCCCAATAACGTCATTGACGTTAAAGATGACGTCAAAGTTAAAGATTCTGGCGTAAGCGGCACGGCCATATGACGTCCTATAACGGCCAAAACAGCGTCATTCGACAGGTCTCGGTGAGCGCTACAAACTTGCCAAATTTCGCGACTATATTCAAAGGCGTTTGCGAGCGGCGCCCGTTTAACGCTTACTTGTAGACCTCCATAGTGACGTCATCGGCTGGCATTCCTTATATAGGGAGCGGTTCTGCGGTTGCTGGAGGCAAAGTATAAGACCGATAGTCACGAAACTTGGCACACTTGTTCGTCTCAATGTGACGAGCATGTCGGAAGTGTCGCCAAGCTTCCCAGTGACGTCATTGACGTTTTAACGGGCGTCAAATTTGCAAATTATGACGTCAGCGGCACGTCCATATGACGTACTATAACGACCGAACCAACGTCATTCGGCGGGTCTCGGTGAGCTCTACAAACGTTCCATGTCGCCGGTCTTCCCAGTAACGTCATTGACGTTAAAGATGACGTCAAATTCGCAGCTTCTGACGTAAGCGGCACCGCCATATGAAGTTCAATAACAGCCAAAACAGCGTCATTCAACGGGTCTCGGTGAGCGCTACAAACGTGCCAAATTTCGCGACTATATTCAAAGGCGTTATCGAGCGGCGCCCGTTAAACGCTTACGTGTAGACCTCCATAGTGACGTCATCGGCAGGCATTCATTATAATGGGAGCGGTTCTGTGGTTGCTGGAGGCAAAGTATTAGACCGATAGTCACGAAACTTGGCAAATTTGTTCGTCTCAATGTGCCGAGCATGTCGGAAGTGTCGCAGAGCATCCTAGTGACGTCGTTGGCGTTTAAACTGGCGTCAAAGTGGCAAATTATGACGTCAGCGACACGTCCATATAACGTCCTATAACGACCTGACCAACGTCATTCGGCGGGTCTCGTTGAGCTCTACAAACGTGCCATATTGCCGGTCTTCCCAGTAACGGCATTGACGTTTAAGATGACGTCAACGATGCAGCTTCTGACTTGAGCGGCACGGCCATATGGCGTCCTATAACGGCAAAAACAGCGTCATTCGACGGGTCTCGTTGAGCGCTACAAACGTGCCAAATTTCGCGACTATATTCAAAGGCGTTTGCAAACGGCGCCCGTTTAACGCTTACGTCATTGACGTTTAAACGGGCGTCAAAGTATCAACTTATGACGTCAGCGACTCATTCATATGTTGTCCTATTACGACCGGATCAACATCATTCGGCGGGTCTCAGTGAGCTCTACAAACATGCCATGTCGCCGGTCTTCCCATTAATGTCCTTGACGCTAAAGATGGCGTCAAAGTTGAGGCTTCTGACGTAAGCGGCACGGCCATATGACGCCCTATAACGGCCAAAACAGCGTCATTTGACGGGTCTCGGTGAGCGCTACAAACGTGCCACATTTCGCGACTATATTCAAAGGCGTTTGCGAGCGGCGCCCGTTTAACGCTTACGTGTAGACCTCCATAGTGACGTCATCGGCTGGCTTTCCAAATAATAGGAGTGGTTCTGCGGTTGCTGGAGGCAAAGTAAATGACCGATAGTCACAAAACTTGGCACACTTGTTAGTCTCAATGTGACGAGCATGTCGGAAGTGCCGCCGAGCTTCCCATTGACGTCAATGACGTTGAAACGGGCGTCAAAGTGGCAACTTATGACTCAGCGGCACGTCCATATAACGTCCTATGACGACAGGACCAACGTCATTCGGCGGGTAACGGTGAGCTCTACAAACACGCAATGTCGCCGGTCTTCCCAATAACGTCATTGACGTTAAAGATGACGTCAAAGTTGCAGCTTCTGATGTAAGAAGCACGGCCATTTGACGCTCTATAACGGCCAAAACAGCGTCATTCGACGGGTCTCGGTGAGCGCTACAAACTTGCTAAATTTTGCGACTATATTCAAAGGCGTTTGCGAGCGGTGTCCGTTTAACGCTTACTTGTAGACCTCCATAGTGACGTCGTCGGCTGGCATTCCTTATAATGGGAGCGGTTCTGCGGTTGCTGGAGGCAAGGTATTAGAACGATAGTCACGAAACTTGGCACCCTTGTTCGTGTCAATGTGCCGAGCATGTCGGATTTGTCGCCAAACCTCCCACTGACGTCATTGACGTTTAAACGGGTGTCAAAATGGCAACTGATGAAGTAAGCGTCACGTCCGTATAACGTCCTATTGCGACCGGACCAACGATATTCGGCGGGTCTCGGCGAGCTCTACAAACGTGCCATGTCGATGGTCTTCCCATTAACGTCATTGACGTTAAAGATGGCGTCAAAGTTGAGGCTTCCGACGTAAGCGGCACGGCCATATGACGCCGTTTAACGGCCAAATCAGCGTCATTCGACGGGTTTCGGTGAGCGCTACAAACGTGCCACATTTTGCGACTATATTCAAAGGCGTTTTCGAGCGGCGCCCGTTTAACGCTTACGTGTAGACCTCCATAGTGACGTCATCGGCTGGCATTCCAAATAATGGGAGCGGTTCTGCGGTTGCTGGAGGCAAAGTATAAGACCGATAGTCACGAAACTTGGCACACTTGTTCGTCTCAATGTGCCGAGCATGTCGGAAGTGCCGCCGAGCTTCCCTTTGACGTCATTGACGTTCAAACGGGCGTCAAAGTGGAAACTTATGACGTCAGCGACACGTCCATATAACGTACTATAACGACCGAACCAACGTCATTCGGCGGGTCACGGTCAGCTTAACAAACGTGCCATGTCGCCGGCCTTCCCAGGAACGTCATTGACGTTAAAGATGAAATCAAAGTAGCAGCTTCTGACGTAAGCGGCACGGCCATATGACGTTCTATAACGGCCAAAACAGCGTCATTCGACGGGTCTCGGTGAGCGCAACAAACGTGCCACATTTCGCGACTATATTCAAAGGCGTTTGCGAGCGGCGCCCGTTTAACGCTTACGTGTAGACCTTCATAGTGACGACGTCGGCCTGCAGTCCTTATAATGGGAGCGGTTCTGCGGTTGCTGGAGGCGAAGTTTTAGACCGATAGTCACGAAACTTGGCACACTTGTTCGTCTCAATGTGCCGAGCATGTCGGATGTGTCGCCGAGCCTCCCACTGACGTCATTGACGTTTAAACGGGTGTCAAAGTGGCAACTGATGAAGTAAGCGTCACGTCCATATAACGTCCTATTACGACCGGACCAACGATATTCGGCGGGTCTCGGTGAGCTCTACAAACGTGCCATGTCGCCGGTTTTCCCATTAACGTCATTGACGTTAAAGATGGCGTCAAAGTTAAGGCTTCTGACGTAAGCGGCACGGCCATATGACGCCCTATAACGGCCAAATCAGCGTCATTCGACGGGTCTTGGTGAACGTTACAAACTTGCCGTATTTCGCGACTATATTCAAAGGCGTTTGCGAGCGGCGCCCGTTTAACGCTTACGTGTAAACCTCCATAGTGACGTCATCGGCTGGCATTCCAAATAATTGGAGCGGTTCTGCGGTTGCTGGAGGCAAAGTATAAGACCGATAGTCACGAAACTTGGCACACTTGTTCGTCTCAATGTGCCGAGCATGTCGGAAGTGCCGCCGAGCTTCCCATTGACGTGATTGACGTTCAAACGGGCGTCAAAGTTGCAACTTATGACGTCAGCGGCACGTCCATATAACGTCCTATAACGACAGGACCAACGTCATTCGGCGGGTCTCAGTGTGCTCTACAAACGTGCCTTGTCGCCGGTCTTCCCAGTAACATCATTGACGGTAAAGATGACGTCAAAGTTAAAGCTTCTGACGTAAGCGGCACGGCCATATGACGTTCTATAACGGCTAAAACAGCGTCATTCGACGGGTCTCGGTAAGGGCTACAAATGTGCCACATTTCGGGACTATATTCAAACGCGTTTGCGAGCGGCGCCCGTTAAACGCTTACGTGTAGACCTCCATAGTGACTTTGTCGGCTGGCATTCCTAATAATGGGAGCGATTCTCTGGTTGCTGGAGGCAAAGTATTAGACCGATATTCACGAAACTTGGCACACTTGTTCGTCTCAATGTGCCGAGCATGTCGGAAGTGCCGCCGAGCTTCCCACTGACGTCATTGACATTTAAACGGGCGTAAAAGTGGCAACTTATGAAGTAAGCGGCACGTCCATTGAACGTCCAATAACGACCGGACCAACGATATTCGGCGGATCTCGGTGAGCTCTACAAACGTGCCATGTCGCCGGTCTCTCTAGTAACGTCTTTGACGTTAAAGATGACGTCAAATTAGCAGCTTCTGACGTAAGTGGCACGGCCTTTTGACGCCCTATAACGGCCAAAACAGCGTCATTCGACGGGTCTCGTTGAGCGATAAAACTTGTCAAATTTTGCGACTATATTCGAAGGCGTTTGCGAGCGGCGCTCGTTTAACGCTAACGTGTAGACCTCCATAGTGACGTCATCGGCTGGCATTCCTAATAATGGGAGCGGTTCTGCGGTTGCTGGAGGCAAAATATTAGACCGATAGTCATGAAACTTGGCACATTTTTCGTCTCAATGTGCCGAGCATGTTGGAATTATTGACGAGGATCCCAGTGACGTCATCGACTTTTTAACGGGTGTCAAAGTGGCAACTTATGACGTATGCGGCACGTCCATATGACGTCCTATAACGACTGGACCAACGTTATTCGGCGGGTCTTGGTGAGCTCTACAAACGTGCCATGTCGCCGGTCTTCTCAGTAACGTAATTAACGTTAAACAAGACGTCAAAGTTGCAGATTCTGACTTAAGCGGCACGGCCATATGACATCCTATAATAGCCACAACAGCGTCCTTCAACGGGTCTCGTTAAGCGCTACAAACGTGCCACATTTCACGAATATATTCAAAGGCGTTTGCGAGCGGCGCCCGTTTAACGCTTACGTGTAGACCTCCATAGTGACGTCATCAGCTGTCACTCCTAATAATGGGAGCGGTTCTGCGGTTGCTGGAGGCAAAGTATAACACCGATAGTCACGAAACTTGGCACACTTGTTCGTCTCAATGTGCCGAGCATGTCGGAAGTGCCGCCGAGCCTCACAGTGACTTCATTGATGTTTAAACGGGCGTCAAAGTGGCAAATTGTGACGTCAGCGTCACGTCCATATGACGTCCTATAACGACAGGACCAACGTCATTCGGTGGGTCTCGGTGAGCTCTACAAACTTGCCATGTCGCGGGTTTTCCAACTAACGTCCTTGACGTTAAAGATGACGTCAAAATGTAGCTTCTGACGTAAGCGGCACGGCCATATGAAGTCATATAACGGCCAAAACAGCGTCATTCTACGGGTCTCGGTGAGCGCTACAAAAATGCCACATTTCTCGACTATATTCAAAGGCGTTTGCGAGCGGCGCCCGTTTAACGCTTACGTGTAGACCTCCATAGTGACGTCATCGGCAGGCATTCCTTATAATGGGAGCGATTCTGCGGATGCTGGAGGCAAAGTATTAGACCGATAGTCACGAAACTTGGCACAATTGTTCGTCACAATGTGCCGAGCATGTCGAAAGTGTCGCCGAGCCTCCCACTGACGTCATTGACGTTTAAACGGGCGTCAAAGTGGAAACTAATGACGTCAGCGGCGAGTTCGTATGACGTCCTATAACGACCGGGCCAACGTTATTCGGCGGGTGTCGGTGAGCTCTACAAACTTGCCATGTCGCCGGTCTTCCCAGTAACGTCATCGACGTTAAAGATGACGTCAAATTTGCAGCTTCTGACGTTAGCGGTACGGTCATATAACGCCCAATAACTGCCAAAACAGCGTCATTCGACGGGTCTCGGTGAGCGCTCCTAACGTGCTAAATATAGCCACTATATTCAAAGGCGTTTGCGAGCGGCGTCCGTTGAACGCTTACCTGTAGATCTCCATAGGGACGTCATCGGCTGGCATTCCTTATAAAGAGAGCGGTTCTGCGGTTGCTGGAGGCAAAGTATAAGACCGATAGTCACGAAACCTGGCACACTTGTTTGTCTCAATGTGCCGAGCATTTCGGAAGTGTCGCCAAGCCTCCCAGTGACGTCATTGACGTTTAAACGGGCGTCAAAGTGGCAACTTATGACGTCAGCGGCACGTCCATATAACGTCCTATAAAGACAGGACCAACGTCATTCGGCGGGTAACGGTGAGCTCTACAAATATGTCATGTCGCCGGTCTTCCCAATAACGTCATTGACGTTAAAGATGACGTCAAAGTTGCAGCTTCTGACGTAAGCGGCACGGCCATATGAAGTCATATAACGGCCAAAACAGCGTCATTCTACGGGTCTCGGTGAGCGCTACAAAAATGCCACATTTCTCGACTATATTCAAAGGCGTTTGCGAGCGGCGCCCGTTTAACGCTTACTTGTAGACCTCCATAGTGACGTCGTCGGCTGGCATTCCTTATAATGGGAGCGGTTCTGCGGTTGTTCGAGGCAAAGTTTTAGAACGATAGTCACGAAACTTGGCACACTTGTTCATCTCAATGTGCCGAGCATGTCGGATGTGTCACCGAGCCTCCCACTGACGTCATTGACAATTAAACGGGTGTCAAAGTGGCAACTTATGAAGAAATTGGCACGTCCATATAACGTCCTATTACGACCGGACCAGCGATATTCGGCGGGTCTTGGCGAGCTCTACAAACGTGCCATGTCGCCGGTCTTCCCATTAACGTTAAAGATGGCGTCAAAGTTGAGGCTTCTGACGTGAGCGGCACGGCCCTATGACGCCCTATAACGGCCAAATCAGCGTCATTCGACGGGTCTCGGTGAGCGCTACAAACGTGCCACATTTCGCGACTATATTCAAAGGCGTTTGCGAGCGGCGCCCGTTTAACGCTTACGTGTAAACCTCCATAGTGACGTCATCGGTTGGCATTCCAAATAATGGGAGCGGTTTTGCGATTGCTGGAGGCAAAGTATATCACCGATAGTCACGAAACTTGGCACACTTGTTCGTTTCAATGTGCCGAGCATGTTGGAAGTGCCGCCGAGCTTCCCATTGACGTCATTGACGTTTAAACGGGCGTCAAAGTGGCAACTGATGACGTCAGCGACACGTCCATATAACGTCCTATAACGACAGGACCAACGTCATTCGGCGGGTCACGGTGAGCTCTACAAACGTGCCATGTCGCCGGCCTTCCAGTAACGTCATTGACGTAAAAGATTACATCAAAGTAGCAGATTTTGACGTAAGAGGCACGGCCATATGACGTTCTGTAACGGCCAAAACAGCGTCATTCGACGAGTCTCGGTGAGCGCAACAAACGTGCCTTATTTCGCGACTATATTCAAAGGCGTTTGCGAGCGGCGCCCGTTAAACGCTTACGTGTAGACCTCCATAGTGACGTCGTCGGCTGGCATTCCTTATAATGGGAGCGGTTCTGCGGTTGCTGGAGGCGAAGTATAAGACCGATAGTCACGAAACTTGGCACACTTGTTCGTTTCAATGTGCCGAGCATGTCGGATGTGCCGCCGAGCTTCCCATTGACGTCAATGGTGTTCAAACGGGCGTCAAAGTGGCAACTTATGACGTCAGCGGCACGTCCATATAACGTCCTATAACGACTGGACCAACGTCATTCGGCGGGTCTAGGTGAGCTCAACAAACGTGCCATGTCTCCGGTCTTCCCAGTAACATCATTGACGTTAAAGATGACGTCAAAGTTAAAGATTCTGACGTAAGCGACACGGCCATATGACGTTCTATAACGGCCAAAACAGCGTCATTCGACGGGTCTCGGTGAGGGCTACAAATGTGCCACATTTCGCGACTATATTCAAAGGCGTTTGCGAGCGGCGCTCGTTAAACGCTTATGTGTAGACCTCCATAGTGACTTTGTCGGCTGGCATTCCTAATAATGGGAGCGGTTCTGTGGTTGCTGGAGGCAAAGTATTAGACCGATAGTCACGAAACTTGGCACACTTGTTCGTCTCAATGTGCCGAGCATGTCGGGTGTGTCGCCGAGCCTCCCACTGACGTCATTGGCATTTAAACGGGCGTCAAAGTGGCAAATTATGAAGTAAGCGGCACGTCCATATGACGTCCTATAACGACCGGACCAACGTTATTTGGCGGGTCTCGGTGAGCTCTACAAACGTGCCATGTCGCCGGTCTTCCCAGTAACGTCTTTGACGTTAAAGATGACGTCAAATTAGCAGCTTCTGACGTAAGCGGCACGGCCTTTTGACGCCCTATAACGGCCAAAACAGCGTCATTCGACGGGTCTCGGTGAGCGATAAAACTTGCCAAATTTTGCGACTATATTCGAAGGCGTTTGCGAGCGGCGCCCATTTAACGCTTACGTGTAGACCTCATAATGACGTCATCTGCTGGCATACCTAATAATGGTAGCGGTTCTGTGGTTGCTGGAGGCAAAGTATTAGGCCGAGAGTCACGAAACTTTCACACTTCTTCGTCTCAATGTGTCGAGCATGTCGGAAGTGTCGCCGAGCCTCCAAGTGACGTCATCGACGTTTAAACGGGCGACAAAGTGGCAAATTATGACGTCAGAGGTAAGACCATATGACGTCCTATTATGACCGGACCAACGTAATTCGGCGGGTCTCGGCGAGCTCTACAAACGTACCATGTCGCCGGTCTTCCCAGTAACGTCATTGACGTAAAACTTGACGTCAAATTAGCAGCTTCTGACGTAAGCGGCACGGCCAATTGACGCCCTATAACGGCCAAATCAGCATCATTCGACGGGTCTCGGTGAGCGCTACAAACGTGCAAAATTTTGCGACTTTATTCAAAGGCGTTTTTGAGCGTCGCCCGTTTCACGCTTATGTATAGACCTCCATAGTGACGTCATAGGCTGGCATTCCTAATAATGGGAGCGGTTCTGCGGTTGCTGGATGCAACGTATTAGACCGATAGTCACGAAACTTGGAACATTTGTTCGTCTCAATGTGCCGAGCATGTCGGAAGTGTCGACGAGTCTCCCAGTGACGTCATCGACTTTTTAACGGGTGTCAAAGTTGCAACTTATGACTCAGCGGCACGTCCATATGACGTCCTATAACGACCGGACCAACGTTATTCGGCGGGTCTTGGTGAGCTCTACAAACGTGCCATGTCGCCGGTCTTCTCAGTAACGTCATTAACGTTAAACATGACGTCAAAGTTGCAGATTCTGACTTAAGCGGCACGGCCATATGACATCCTATAACAGCCACAGTAGCGTCATTCGAAGGGTCTCGGTGAGCGCTACAAACGTGCCACATTGCACGAATATATTCAAAGGCGTTTGCGAGCGGCGCCCGTTTAACGCTTACGTGTAGACCTCCATAGTGACGTCATCAGCTGTCACTCCTAATAATGGGAGCGGTTCTGCAGTTGCTGGAGGCAAAGTGTTGGACCGATAGTCACGAAACTTGGCACACTTGTTCGTCTCAATGTGCCGAGCAAGTCGGAAGTGCCGCCGAGCCTCACAGTGACGTTATTGACGTTTAAACGGGCGTCAAAGTGGCAAATTGTGACGTCAGCGGCACGTCAATATGACGTCCTATAACGACAGAACCAATGTCATTCGGTGGGTCTCGGTGAGCTCTACAAACGTGCCATGTCACCGGTCTTCCCACTAACGTTCTTGACGATAAAGATGGCGTCAAAATGTAGCTTCTGACGTAAGCGGCTCGGCCATATGAAGTAATATAACGGCCAAAACAGCGTCATTCGACGGGTCTCGGTGAGCGCTACAAAAGTGCCACATTTTGCGACTATTTTCAAAGGCGTTTGCGAGCGGCGCCCGTTTAACGCTTACGTGTAGACCTCCATAGTGACGTCGTCGGCTGGCATTCCTTATAATGGGAGCGGTTCTGCGGATGCTGGAGGCAAAGTATTAGACCGATAGTCACGAAACTTGGCACAATTGTTCGTCACAATGTGCCGAGCATGTCGGAAGTGTCGCCGAGCCTCCCAGTGACGTCATTGACGTTTAAACGGGCGTCAAAGTGGCAAATAATGACGTCAGCTGCACGTTCATATGACGTCCTATAACGACCGGGCCAACGTTATTCGGCGGGTCTCGGTGATCTCTACAAACTTGCCATGTCGCCGGTCTTCCCAGTAACGTCATCGACGTTAAAAATGACGTAAAATTTGCAGCTTCTGACGTTAGCGGTTCGGTCATATAACGCCCTATAACTGCCAAAACAGCGTCATTCGACGGGTCTCGGTGAGCGCTACAAACGTGCTAAATTTAGCGACTATATTCAAAGGCGTTTGCGAGTGGCGCCCGTTAAACGCTCACGTGTAAACCTCCATAGTGACGTCGTTAACTGGAATTCTTTATTATGAGAGCGATTCTGCGGTTGCTGGAGGCAAAGTATTAAACCGATAGTCACGAACTTGGCACACTTGTTCGTCTCCATGTGCCGAGCATGTCGGAAGTGTCGCCAGTCTTCCCAGTAAGTTGCAGCCTCTATCGTAAGCAGCACGGCTATATGACGTCCTATAACGGCCAAAACACAGTCATTCGACGGGTCTCGGTGAGCGCTACAAACGTGCCAAATTTCGCGTCTATATTCAAAAGTGTTTGCAAGCGGCGCCCGTTTTACGCTTACGTGTAGACCTCCATAGTGACGTCATCGACTGGCATTCTTCATAATGGGATCGATTCTTTGGTTGCCGGAAGCAAAGTATTAGACCGATAGTCACGAAACTTGGCATACTTGTTCGTCTCAATGTACCGAGCATTTCGGAAGTGTCGCGGAGTCTCCCAGTGACGTCATTGACGTTTAAAGGGCGTCAAAGTGGCAACTTATGACGTCAGCGGCACGTCCATATAACGTCCTATTACGACCGGACCAACGATATTCGGCGGGTCTAGGCGAGCTCTACAAACGTGCTATGTCGCCGGTTTTCCCAGTAACGTCATTGACGTTAAAGATGACGTCAAAGTTGCAGCTTCTCACGTGTGCGACACGGCCATATGACGTCTTATAACGGCCAAATCATTGTCATTCGACGGGTCTCAGTGAGCGCTTCAAACGTGCCAAATTTCGCGACTATATTCAAAGGCGGTTGCGAGCGGCGCCCGTTTAACGCTTACGTGTAGACCTCCATAGTGACGTCATCGGCTGGTATTCCTTATAATGGGAGCCGTTCTTTGGTTGCTGGAGGCAAAGTATTAGACCGATAATCACACAACTTGACATACTTGTTCGTCTCAATGTACCGAGCATTTCGGAAGTGTCGCGGAGCCTCCCAGTGACGTCATTGACGTTTAAACGGGCGTCAAAGTGGCAACTTATGACGTCAGCGGCACGTCCATATGACGTCCTATAACGACCGGACCAACGTCATTCGGCGGATCTCGGTGAGCTCTACAAACATGCCATGTCGCCGGTCTTCCCAGTAACGTCCTTGACGTAAAAGATGGTGTCGAAATTTGCATCTTCTGACGTAAGCGACACGGCCATATAAAGTCCTATTACGGCCAAAACAGCGTCATTCGACGGGTCTCGGTGAGCGCTACAAAAGTGCCACATTTTGCGACTATATTGAAAGGCGTTTGCGAGCGGCGCCCGTTTAACGCTTACGTGTAGACCTCCATATTGTCGTCATCGGCTGACATTCCTTATAATGGGATCGGTTTTGCGATTGCTGGAGGCAAAGTAATAGGCCGATAGTCACGAAACTTGGCGCACTTGTTTGTCTCAATGTGCTGAGCATGTCGGTAGTGTCGCCGAGCCTCCCACTGACGTCATTGACGCTTAAACGGACGTCAAAGTGGCAACTTATGGCGTCAGCGTCACGTTCATATGACGTCATATTACGACCGGACCAACGTCATTCGGCGGGTGTCGGTGAGCTCTACAAAAGTGCCATGTCGCCGGTCTTCCCAGTAACGTCATTGACTTTAAAGATGACGTCAAAGTCGCAGCTTTTGACGTAAGCGACACGGCCATATGACGTCCTATAACGGCAAAAACAGTCATTCGACGGGTCTTGATGAGCGCTACAAATTTGCCAAATTTCGCGACTATATTCAAAGGCGTTTGCGAGCGGCGCCCGTTTAACGCTTACGTGTAGACCTACATAGTGACGTCATCGGCTGGCATTCCAAATAATGGGAGCGGTTCTGCGGTTGCTGGAGGCAAAGTTTTAGACCGATAGTCATGAAACTTGGCACACTTGTTCGTCTCAATGTGCCGAGCATGTCGGAAGTGCCGCCGAGCCTCCCAGTGACGTCATTGACGGTTAACTGGGCATCAAGTGGCAAATTATGACGTCAGCGGCACGTCCATATGACGTCCTATGACAACAGGACCAACGTCATTCGGCGGGTCTCGGTGGGCTCCATAAATGTGCCATGTCGCCGGTATTCCCAGAAACATCCTTGACGTTAAAGATGGCGTCAAAGTTGCAGCTTCTGACGTAAGCGGCACGGCCATATGAAGTCCTATAACGGCCAAAACAGCGTCATTTGACGGGTCTCGGTGAGCGCTAAAAAAGTGCCATATTTTGCGACTATATTGAAAGGCGTTTGCGAGCGGCGCCCATTTAGCGCTTACGTGTAGACCTCCATAGTGAAGTCATCGGCTGGCATTCCTTATAACGGGAGCGGTTCTGCGGTTGCTGGAGGAAAAAAGTATTAGGCCGATAGTCACGAAACTTGGCACACTTGTTCGTCTCAATGTGCCGAGCATGTCGGAAGTGCCGCCGAGCCTCCAAGTGACATCATTGACGTTTAAACGTGCGTCAAAGTGGCAACTTATGACGTCAGCGGCACGTTCTTATGACGTCTTATAACGACAGGACCATCGTAATTCGGCGGGTCTCGGTAAGCTCCATAAATGTGCCATGTCGCCGGTATTCCCAGAAACGTCATTGACGTTAAAGATGACGTCAAAGTTGCAGCTTATGACGTGAGCGGCACGGCCATATGACGTCTTATAACGGCCAAAACAGCGTCATTCGACGGGTCTCGGTGAGCTCTACAAACGTTCCACATTTCGCGAATATATTCAAGGGCGTTTGCGAGCGGCGCCAGTTTAACGCTTACGTGTAGACCTCCATAGTGACGTCATCGGCTGGCATTCCTTATAATGGGAGCGGTTCTGCGGTTGCTGGAGGCAAAGTATCAGACCGATAGTAACGAAACTTGGCACACTTGTTCGTCTCAATGTGCCGAGCATGTCAGAAGTATCGTCGAGCCTCCCAGTGACGTCATTGGCGTTAAACGGGCGTCAAAGTGGCACTTATGACGTCAGAGGTACGTCCATATTACGTCCTATAACGACCGGACCAACGTCATTCGGCGAGACTCAGTGAGCTCTACAAACGTGCCATATCGCCGGTCTTCCCAGTAACGTCATTGACGTTAAAGATGACGTCAAAGTTGCAGCTTCTGACGTCAGCGGCACGGTAATATGACGTCCTAGAACGGCCAAAACAGCGTCATTCGACGGGTGTCGGTGAGCGCTACAAACGTGTCATATTTCGCGACTATATTCCAAGGTGTTTGCGAGAGTCGCCCGTTTAACGCTTACGTGTAGACCTCTATAGTGAAGTCGTCGGCTGGCATTCCTTATAATGGGAGCGGTTCTGCGGTTGCTGGAGGCAAAGTATTCGACCGATAGTCACGAAACTTGGCACACTTGTTCGTCTCAATGTGCCGAGCATGTCGGAAGTGTCGCCGAGCCTTCAAGTGACGTCATTGACGTTTAAACGGGCGTCAAAGTGGCAACTTATGACGTCAGCGGCACGTCCATATGACGTCCTATAACGACTGGATCAACGTCATTCGGCTGGTCTCGGTAAGCTTTACAAACGTGCATGTCGCCGGTCTTCCCAGTAACGTCATTAACGTTAAACATGACGTCAAAATTGCAGCTTCTGACGTAAGCGGGACGGCCATATGACGTCCTATAACGGCCGAAACAGCGTCATTCGACGGGTCTCGGTGAGCTACAAACGTGCCAAATTTTGCGACTTTATTCAAAGGCGTTTGCGAGCGGCGCCCGTTTAACGCTTACGTGTATACCTCCATAGTGAAGTCGTCGGCTGGCATTCCTTATAATAAGAGCGGTTCTGCGGTTGCTGGTGGCAATGTATAAGACCTATAGTCACGAAACATGGCACACTTGTTTGGCTCAATGTGCCAAGCATGTCGGAAGTGTCGCCAAGCCTCCCACTGACGTCATTGACGTTTAAACGGGCGTCAAAATGGCAAACTTATGACGTCAGCGGCACGTCCATATGACGTCCTATAACAACCGGATCAACGTCATTCGGCGGGTCTCGGTAAGCTTTACCAACTAGCCATGTCGCCGGTCTTTCCAATAACGTCATGGACCTTTAAGATGACGTCAAATTTGCAGCTTCTGACTATAAGGGCCAAAACAGCGTCATTCGACGGGTCTCGATGAGCGCTACAAACGTGCCAAATTTCGCGACTTTATTCATAGTCAGAGGCGTTTGCTAGCGGCGCCCGTTTAACGCTTACGTGTAGACCTCCATAGTGACGTCATCGGCAGGCATTCATTATAATGGGAGCGGTTCTGCGGTTGCTGGAGGCAAAATATTAGACCGATAGTCACGAAACTTGGCACACTTGTTCGTCTAAATTTGCCGAGCATGTCGGAAGTGTCGCCGAGCCTCCCAGTGACGTCATTGACGTTTAAACGGGCGTCAAAGTGGCAACTTATGACGTCAGCGGCACGTTCATATGAAGTCTTATAACGACCGGACCAACGTCATTCGGCGGTTGTCGATGAGCTCTACAAAAGTGCCATGTCGCCTGTCTTTCCAGTAACGTCATTGACGTTAAAGATGACGTCAAAGTTGCAGCTTCTGACGTAAGCGACACGGCCATATGACGTCCTATAACGGCCAAAACAGTCATTCGACGAGTCTCGAAGAGCGCTACAAACGTGCCAAATTTCGCGAGTATATTCAAAGGCGTTTGCGAGCGGCGCCCGTTTAACGCTTACGTGTTGACCTCCATAGTGACGTCATTGGCTGGCATTCCTTATAATTGGAGTGGTTCTGCGGTTGTTGGAGGCAAAGTATTTGACCGATAGTCGCACTTGTTCGTCTCAATGTGCCAAGCATGCCGGAAGTGTCGCCGAGCCTCTTAGTGACGTCATTGACGTTTAAACGGGCGTCAAAGTGGCAAATTATGACGTCAGCAGCGCGTCCATATAACGTCCTATAACGACCAGATCAACATCATTCGGCGGGTCTCGGTGAGCTCTACAAACGTGCCATGTCGCTGGTCTTCCCAGTAACGTCATTGACGTTAAAGATGACGTCAAAGTTGCAGCTTCTGACGTTAGCGACACGGCCATATGACGCCCTAAAACGGGTCTTGGTGAGCGCTACAAACGTGCCAAATTTCGCGACTATATTCAAAGGCGTTTGCGAGCGGCACCCGTTTAACGCTTACGTGTATACCTCCATAGTGACGTCATCGGCTGGCATTCCTTTTAATCGGAGCGGTTCTGCATCCAGTAAGCGTTACTTCGGCGACACTTTCACCGGAAGCGAGGGCACTGAGACGCCATATTGAATTGGCGCATGCGTGACACTACAGGCAACACAAGTCTGTCAAGTTTCGTCGCTGTGGCACACCTACTCCGAAAGATAATCGCGACTTCAGGCTCCTATTATAGGGAAACGGGGCCAATACGGGCCAGTTAGCGTACCTTCGGCGACACTTTCACCGGAAGCGATGGCACTGAGGCGCCATATTGAACTTGGCGCATGCGTGACTCATCGGGGCACACAAGGTCTGCCAAGTTTCGTAGCTTTGGCACGCCTACTCCGAGAGATAATCACGACTTCAGGCTCCTATTATGGGGTAACGGGGCAAATACGGGCCACTTAGCGTACCTTCGGCGACACTTTCACCGGAAGCGATGGCACTGAGACGCCATATTGAACTTGGCGCATGCTTGACCCATCGGGGAACACATGTCTGCCAAGTTTCGTCGGAGTGGCACACCTACCCCGAGAGATAATCGCGACTTCAGGCTCCTATTATGGGGTAACGGGGTTCATACGGGCCAGTTAGCGTACCTTCATCGACACTTTCACTGGAAGCGATGGCACTGAGACGCCATATTGAACTTTGCGCATGCGTGACCCATCGGGGCACAAAAGTCTGCCAAGTTTCGTCGCTGTGGCACACCTACTCTGAGAGACAATCGCGCATTCAGTGTCCAATTATGGGGTTACGGGGCCGATACGGGCCAGTTAGCGTACCTTCATCGACACTTTCACCGAAAGCGATGGCACTGAGACGCCATATTGAACTTGGCGTATGCGTGACCCATCCTGGCACACAAGTCTCCCAAGTTTCGTCGCTGTGGCACACCTACTCCGAGAGATAATCGCGACTTCAGGCTCCTATTATGGGGTTACGCGGCCAATACGGGCCAGTTAGCGTACCTTCGGCGACACCTTCACCGGAAGCGATGGCACTGAGGCCCCATATTGAACTTGGCGCATGCGTGACCCATCGGGACACACAAGTCTGCCAAGTTTCGTTGCTGTGGCACACCTACTCCGAGAGATAATCGCGACTTCAGGCGCCTATTATGGGGTAACGGGGCCAATACGGGCCAGTTAGCGTACCTTCGGCGACACTTTCAAAGGAAGCGATGGCACTGAGACGCCATATTGAACTTTGCGCATGCTTGACCCATTGGGGCACACAAGTCTACCAAGTTTCGTCGCTCTGGCACACCTACTCCATGAGATAATCGCGCATTCATGCTCCTATTATGGAATAACGGGGCCAATACGGGCCAGTTAGCGTACCTTTGGAGACACTTTCACCGGAAGCGATAGCACTGAGACGCCATATTGAACTTGGCGCATGCGTGACCCATCGGGGCACACAAGTCTGCCAAGTTTCGTCGCTGTGGCACACCTACTCCGAGAGATTATTACGACTTCAGGCTCCTATTATGGGGTAACGGGGCAAATACGGGCCACTTAGCGTACATTCGGCGACAGTTCACCGGAAGCGATGGCACGGAGACGCCATATTGAACTTGGCGCATGCTTGACCAATCGGGGAACACATGTTTGCCAAGTTTCGTCGGAGTGGCACACCTACCCCGAGAGATAATCGCGACTTCAGGCTCCTATTACGGGGTAACGGGATTCATACGGGCCAGTTAGCGTACCTTCATCGACACTTTCACTGGAAGCGATGGCACTGAGACGCCATATTGAACTTTGCGCATGCGTGACCCATCGGGGCACAAAAGTCTGCCAAGTTTCGTCGCTGTGGCACACTTACTCTGAGAGACAATCGCGCCTTCAGGGTCCAATTATGGGGTAAAGGGGCCGATACGGGCCAGTTAGCGTACCTTCATCGACACTTTCACCGAAAGCGATGGCACTGAGACGCCATATTGAACTTGGCGTATGCGTGACCCATCCTGGCACACAAGTCTGCCAAATTTCGTCGCTGTTGCACACCTACTCCGAGAGATAATCGCGACTTCAGGCTCCTATTATGGGGTAACGGGGCCATTGCGGGCCAGTTAGCGTACCTTCGGCGACACTTTCACCGGAAGCGAGGGCACTGAGACGCCATATTGAACTTGGCGCATGCGTGACCCATCAGGCAACACAAGTCTGTAAAGTTTCGTCGCTGTGGCACACCTACTCCGAGAGATAATCGCGACTTCAGGCTCCTATTATGGTGTTACGCGGCCAATACGGGCCAGTTAGCGTATTTTCGGCGACACTTCATTCACCGGAAGCGATGGCACTGAGGCGCCATATTGAACTTGGCGCATACGTGAGCCATCGGGGCACACAAGTCTGCCAAGTTTCGTCGCTGTGGCACACCTACTCCGAGAGATAATCGCGACTTCAGGCTTCATAATAATGGGGTACGGGGCCAATACGGGCTAGTTAGCGTACCTTCGGCGACACTTTCACCGGAAGCGATGGCACTGAGACGCCATATTGAACTTAGCGCATGCTTGACCCATTGGGGCACACAAGTCTGCCAAGTTTCGTCGCTCTGGCACACCTACTCCATAGATAATCGCACATTCAGGCTCATATTATGGAGTTACGGGGCCAATACGGGCCAGTTAGCGTACCTTCGGCGACACTTTCACCGGAAGCGGTGGCACTGAGACGCCACATTGCACTTTTGGCATGCGTGGCCCATCGGGCCAAACAAGTCTGCCAAGTTTCGTCGCTCTGGGTCACCTACTCCGAGAGATAATCGCGACTTCAGGCTCCTATTATGGGGTAACGGGGCCAATACGGGCCAGTTAGCGTACCTTCGGCGACACTTTCACCGGAAGCGGTGGCACTGAGACGCCACATTGCACTTTTGGCATGCGTGGCCCATCGGGCCAAACAAGTCTGCCAAGTTTCGTCGCTCTGGGTCACCTACTCCGAGAGATAATCGCGACTTCAGGCTCCTATTATGGGGTAACGGGGCCAATACGGGCCAGTTAGCGTACCTTCGGCGACACTTTCACCGGAAGCGGTGGCACTGAGACGCCACATTGCACTTTTGGCATGCGTGGCCCATCGGGCCAAACAAGTCTGCCAAGTTTCGTCGCTCTGGGTCACCTACTCCGAGAGATAATCGCGACTTCAGGCTCCTATTATGGGGTAACGGGGCCAATACGGGCCAGTTAGCGTACCTTCGGCGACACTTTCACCGGAAGCGGTGGCACTGAGACGCCACATTGCACTTTTGGCATGCGTGGCCATCGGGCCAAACAAGTCTGCCAAGTTTCGTCGCTCTGGGTCACCTACTCCGAGAGATAATCGCGACTTCAGGCTCCTATTATGGGGTAACGGGGCCAATACGGGCCAGTTAGGTACCTTCGGCGACACTTTCACTCGGAGCGGTGGCACTGAGACGCCACATTGCACTTTTGGCATGATGGGCCACGCATGCCAAAAGTGCAAGTTTCGTCGCTCTGGGTCACCTACTCCGAGAGATAATGTCGCCGAAGGTACGCTAACTGGCCCGTATTGGCCCCGTTACCCCATAATAGGAGCCTGAAGTCGCGATTATCTCTCGGAGTAGGTGACCCAGAGCGACGAAACTTGGCAGACTTGTTTGGCCCGATGGGCCACGCATGCCAAAAGTGCAATGTGGCGTCTCAGTGCCACCGCTTCCGGTGAAAGTGTCGCCGAAGGTACGCTAACTGGCCCGTATTGGCCCCGTTACCCCATAATAGGAGCCTGAAGTCGCGATTATCTCTCGGAGTAGGTGACCCAGAGCGACGAAACTTGGCAGACTTGTTTGGCCCGATGGGCCACGCATGCCAAAAGTGCAATGTGGCGTCTCAGTGCCACCGCTTCCGGTGAAAGTGTCGCCGAAGGTACGCTAACTGGCCCGTATTGGCCCCGTTACCCCATAATAGGAGCCTGAAGTCGCGATTATCTCTCGGAGTAGGTGACCCAGAGCGACGAAACTTGGCAGACTTGTTTGGCCCGATGGGCCACGCATGCCAAAAGTGCAATGTGGCGTCTCAGTGCCACCGCTTCCGGTGAAAGTGTCGCCGAAGGTACGCTAACTGGCCCGTATTGGCCCCGTTACCCCATAATAGGAGCCTGAAGTCGCGATTATCTCTCGGAGTAGGTGACCCAGAGCGACGAAACTTGGCAGACTTGTTTGGCCCGATGGGCCACGCATGCCAAAAGTGCAATGTGGCGTCTCAGTGCCACCGCTTCCGGTGAAAGTGTCGCCGAAGGTACGCTAACTGGCCCGTATTGGCCCCGTTACCCCATAATAGGAGCCTGAAGTCGCGATTATCTCTCGGAGTAGGTGACCCAGAGCGACGAAACTTGGCAGACTTGTTTGGCCCGATGGGCCACGCATGCCAAAAGTGCAATGTGGCGTCTCAGTGCCACCGCTTCCGGTGAAAGTGTCGCCGAAGGTACGCTAACTGGCCCGTATTGGCCCCGTTACCCCATAATAGGAGCCTGAAGTCGCGATTATCTCTCGGAGTAGGTGACCCAGAGCGACGAAACTTGGCAGACTTGTTTGGCCCGATGGGCCACGCATGCCAAAAGTGCAATGTGGCGTCTCAGTGCCACCGCTTCCGGTGAAAGTGTCGCCGAAGGTACGCTAACTGGCCCGTATTGGCCCCGTTACCCCATAATAGGAGCCTGAAGTCGCGATTATCTCTCGGAGTAGGTGACCCAGAGCGACGAAACTTGGCAGACTTGTTTGGCCCGATGGGCCACGCATGCCAAAAGTGCAATGTGGCGTCTCAGTGCCACCGCTTCCGGTGAAAGTGTCGCCGAAGGTACGCTAACTGGCCCGTATTGGCCCCGTTACCCCATAATAGGAGCCTGAAGTCGCGATTATCTCTCGGAGTAGGTGACCCAGAGCGACGAAACTTGGCAGACTTGTTTGGCCCGATGGGCCACGCATGCCAAAAGTGCAATGTGGCGTCTCAGTGCCACCGCTTCCGGTGAAAGTGTCGCCGAAGGTACGCTAACTGGCCCGTATTGGCCCCGTTACCCCATAATAGGAGCCTGAAGTCGCGATTATCTCTCGGAGTAGGTGACCCAGAGCGACGAAACTTGGCAGACTTGTTTGGCCCGATGGGCCACGCATGCCAAAAGTGCAATGTGGCGTCTCAGTGCCACCGCTTCCGGTGAAAGTGTCGCCGAAGGTACGCTAACTGGCCCGTATTGGCCCCGTTACCCCATAATAGGAGCCTGAAGTCGCGATTATCTCTCGGAGTAGGTGACCCAGAGCGACGAAACTTGGCAGACTTGTTTGGCCCGATGGGCCACGCATGCCAAAAGTGCAATGTGGCGTCTCAGTGCCACCGCTTCCGGTGAAAGTGTCGCCGAAGGTACGCTAACTGGCCCGTATTGGCCCCGTTACCCCATAATAGGAGCCTGAAGTCGCGATTATCTCTCGGAGTAGGTGACCCAGAGCGACGAAACTTGGCAGACTTGTTTGGCCCGATGGGCCACGCATGCCAAAAGTGCAATGTGGCGTCTCAGTGCCACCGCTTCCGGTGAAAGTGTCGCCGAAGGTACGCTAACTGGCCCGTATTGGCCCCGTTACCCCATAATAGGAGCCTGAAGTCGCGATTATCTCTCGGAGTAGGTGACCCAGAGCGACGAAACTTGGCAGACTTGTTTGGCCCGATGGGCCACGCATGCCAAAAGTGCAATGTGGCGTCTCAGTGCCACCGCTTCCGGTGAAAGTGTCGCCGAAGGTACGCTAACTGGCCCGTATTGGCCCCGTTACCCCATAATAGGAGCCTGAAGTCGCGATTATCTCTCGGAGTAGGTGACCCAGAGCGACGAAACTTGGCAGACTTGTTTGGCCCGATGGGCCACGCATGCCAAAAGTGCAATGTGGCGTCTCAGTGCCACCGCTTCCGGTGAAAGTGTCGCCGAAGGTACGCTAACTGGCCCGTATTGGCCCCGTTACCCCATAATAGGAGCCTGAAGTCGCGATTATCTCTCGGAGTAGGTGACCCAGAGCGACGAAACTTGGCAGACTTGTTTGGCCCGATGGGCCACGCATGCCAAAAGTGCAATGTGGCGTCTCAGTGCCACCGCTTCCGGTGAAAGTGTCGCCGAAGGTACGCTAACTGGCCCGTATTGGCCCCGTTACCCCATAATAGGAGCCTGAAGTCGCGATTATCTCTCGGAGTAGGTGACCCAGAGCGACGAAACTTGGCAGACTTGTTTGGCCCGATGGGCCACGCATGCCAAAAGTGCAATGTGGCGTCTCAGTGCCACCGCTTCCGGTGAAAGTGTCGCCGAAGGTACGCTAACTGGCCCGTATTGGCCCCGTTACCCCATAATAGGAGCCTGAAGTCGCGATTATCTCTCGGAGTAGGTGACCCAGAGCGACGAAACTTGGCAGACTTGTTTGGCCCGATGGGCCACGCATGCCAAAAGTGCAATGTGGCGTCTCAGTGCCACCGCTTCCGGTGAAAGTGTCGCCGAAGGTACGCTAACTGGCCCGTATTGGCCCCGTTACCCCATAATAGGAGCCTGAAGTCGCGATTATCTCTCGGAGTAGGTGACCCAGAGCGACGAAACTTGGCAGACTTGTTTGGCCCGATGGGCCACGCATGCCAAAAGTGCAATGTGGCGTCTCAGTGCCACCGCTTCCGGTGAAAGTGTCGCCGAAGGTACGCTAACTGGCCCGTATTGGCCCCGTTACCCCATAATAGGAGCCTGAAGTCGCGATTATCTCTCGGAGTAGGTGACCCAGAGCGACGAAACTTGGCAGACTTGTTTGGCCCGATGGGCCACGCATGCCAAAAGTGCAATGTGGCGTCTCAGTGCCACCGCTTCCGGTGAAAGTGTCGCCGAAGGTACGCTAACTGGCCCGTATTGGCCCCGTTACCCCATAATAGGAGCCTGAAGTCGCGATTATCTCTCGGAGTAGGTGACCCAGAGCGACGAAACTTGGCAGACTTGTTTGGCCCGATGGGCCACGCATGCCAAAAGTGCAATGTGGCGTCTCAGTGCCACCGCTTCCGGTGAAAGTGTCGCCGAAGGTACGCTAACTGGCCCGTATTGGCCCCGTTACCCCATAATAGGAGCCTGAAGTCGCGATTATCTCTCGGAGTAGGTGACCCAGAGCGACGAAACTTGGCAGACTTGTTTGGCCCGATGGGCCACGCATGCCAAAAGTGCAATGTGGCGTCTCAGTGCCACCGCTTCCGGTGAAAGTGTCGCCGAAGGTACGCTAACTGGCCCGTATTGGCCCCGTTACCCCATAATAGGAGCCTGAAGTCGCGATTATCTCTCGGAGTAGGTGACCCAGAGCGACGAAACTTGGCAGACTTGTTTGGCCCGATGGGCCACGCATGCCAAAAGTGCAATGTGGCGTCTCAGTGCCACCGCTTCCGGTGAAAGTGTCGCCGAAGGTACGCTAACTGGCCCGTATTGGCCCCGTTACCCCATAATAGGAGCCTGAAGTCGCGATTATCTCTCGGAGTAGGTGACCCAGAGCGACGAAACTTGGCAGACTTGTTTGGCCCGATGGGCCACGCATGCCAAAAGTGCAATGTGGCGTCTCAGTGCCACCGCTTCCGGTGAAAGTGTCGCCGAAGGTACGCTAACTGGCCCGTATTGGCCCCGTTACCCCATAATAGGAGCCTGAAGTCGCGATTATCTCTCGGAGTAGGTGACCCAGAGCGACGAAACTTGGCAGACTTGTTTGGCCCGATGGGCCACGCATGCCAAAAGTGCAATGTGGCGTCTCAGTGCCACCGCTTCCGGTGAAAGTGTCGCCGAAGGTACGCTAACTGGCCCGTATTGGCCCCGTTACCCCATAATAGGAGCCTGAAGTCGCGATTATCTCTCGGAGTAGGTGACCCAGAGCGACGAAACTTGGCAGACTTGTTTGGCCCGATGGGCCACGCATGCCAAAAGTGCAATGTGGCGTCTCAGTGCCACCGCTTCCGGTGAAAGTGTCGCCGAAGGTACGCTAACTGGCCCGTATTGGCCCCGTTACCCCATAATAGGAGCCTGAAGTCGCGATTATCTCTCGGAGTAGGTGACCCAGAGCGACGAAACTTGGCAGACTTGTTTGGCCCGATGGGCCACGCATGCCAAAAGTGCAATGTGGCGTCTCAGTGCCACCGCTTCCGGTGAAAGTGTCGCCGAAGGTACGCTAACTGGCCCGTATTGGCCCCGTTACCCCATAATAGGAGCCTGAAGTCGCGATTATCTCTCGGAGTAGGTGACCCAGAGCGACGAAACTTGGCAGACTTGTTTGGCCCGATGGGCCACGCATGCCAAAAGTGCAATGTGGCGTCTCAGTGCCACCGCTTCCGGTGAAAGTGTCGCCGAAGGTACGCTAACTGGCCCGTATTGGCCCCGTTACCCCATAATAGGAGCCTGAAGTCGCGATTATCTCTCGGAGTAGGTGACCCAGAGCGACGAAACTTGGCAGACTTGTTTGGCCCGATGGGCCACGCATGCCAAAAGTGCAATGTGGCGTCTCAGTGCCACCGCTTCCGGTGAAAGTGTCGCCGAAGGTACGCTAACTGGCCCGTATTGGCCCCGTTACCCCATAATAGGAGCCTGAAGTCGCGATTATCTCTCGGAGTAGGTGACCCAGAGCGACGAAACTTGGCAGACTTGTTTGGCCCGATGGGCCACGCATGCCAAAAGTGCAATGTGGCGTCTCAGTGCCACCGCTTCCGGTGAAAGTGTCGCCGAAGGTACGCTAACTGGCCCGTATTGGCCCCGTTACCCCATAATAGGAGCCTGAAGTCGCGATTATCTCTCGGAGTAGGTGACCCAGAGCGACGAAACTTGGCAGACTTGTTTGGCCCGATGGGCCACGCATGCCAAAAGTGCAATGTGGCGTCTCAGTGCCACCGCTTCCGGTGAAAGTGTCGCCGAAGGTACGCTAACTGGCCCGTATTGGCCCCGTTACCCCATAATAGGAGCCTGAAGTCGCGATTATCTCTCGGAGTAGGTGACCCAGAGCGACGAAACTTGGCAGACTTGTTTGGCCCGATGGGCCACGCATGCCAAAAGTGCAATGTGGCGTCTCAGTGCCACCGCTTCCGGTGAAAGTGTCGCCGAAGGTACGCTAACTGGCCCGTATTGGCCCCGTTACCCCATAATAGGAGCCTGAAGTCGCGATTATCTCTCGGAGTAGGTGACCCAGAGCGACGAAACTTGGCAGACTTGTTTGGCCCGATGGGCCACGCATGCCAAAAGTGCAATGTGGCGTCTCAGTGCCACCGCTTCCGGTGAAAGTGTCGCCGAAGGTACGCTAACTGGCCCGTATTGGCCCCGTTACCCCATAATAGGAGCCTGAAGTCGCGATTATCTCTCGGAGTAGGTGACCCAGAGCGACGAAACTTGGCAGACTTGTTTGGCCCGATGGGCCACGCATGCCAAAAGTGCAATGTGGCGTCTCAGTGCCACCGCTTCCGGTGAAAGTGTCGCCGAAGGTACGCTAACTGGCCCGTATTGGCCCCGTTACCCCATAATAGGAGCCTGAAGTCGCGATTATCTCTCGGAGTAGGTGACCCAGAGCGACGAAACTTGGCAGACTTGTTTGGCCCGATGGGCCACGCATGCCAAAAGTGCAATGTGGCGTCTCAGTGCCACCGCTTCCGGTGAAAGTGTCGCCGAAGGTACGCTAACTGGCCCGTATTGGCCCCGTTACCCCATAATAGGAGCCTGAAGTCGCGATTATCTCTCGGAGTAGGTGACCCAGAGCGACGAAACTTGGCAGACTTGTTTGGCCCGATGGGCCACGCATGCCAAAAGTGCAATGTGGCGTCTCAGTGCCACCGCTTCCGGTGAAAGTGTCGCCGAAGGTACGCTAACTGGCCCGTATTGGCCCCGTTACCCCATAATAGGAGCCTGAAGTCGCGATTATCTCTCGGAGTAGGTGACCCAGAGCGACGAAACTTGGCAGACTTGTTTGGCCCGATGGGCCACGCATGCCAAAAGTGCAATGTGGCGTCTCAGTGCCACCGCTTCCGGTGAAAGTGTCGCCGAAGGTACGCTAACTGGCCCGTATTGGCCCCGTTACCCCATAATAGGAGCCTGAAGTCGCGATTATCTCTCGGAGTAGGTGACCCAGAGCGACGAAACTTGGCAGACTTGTTTGGCCCGATGGGCCACGCATGCCAAAAGTGCAATGTGGCGTCTCAGTGCCACCGCTTCCGGTGAAAGTGTCGCCGAAGGTACGCTAACTGGCCCGTATTGGCCCCGTTACCCCATAATAGGAGCCTGAAGTCGCGATTATCTCTCGGAGTAGGTGACCCAGAGCGACGAAACTTGGCAGACTTGTTTGGCCCGATGGGCCACGCATGCCAAAAGTGCAATGTGGCGTCTCAGTGCCACCGCTTCCGGTGAAAGTGTCGCCGAAGGTACGCTAACTGGCCCGTATTGGCCCCGTTACCCCATAATAGGAGCCTGAAGTCGCGATTATCTCTCGGAGTAGGTGACCCAGAGCGACGAAACTTGGCAGACTTGTTTGGCCCGATGGGCCACGCATGCCAAAAGTGCAATGTGGCGTCTCAGTGCCACCGCTTCCGGTGAAAGTGTCGCCGAAGGTACGCTAACTGGCCCGTATTGGCCCCGTTACCCCATAATAGGAGCCTGAAGTCGCGATTATCTCTCGGAGTAGGTGACCCAGAGCGACGAAACTTGGCAGACTTGTTTGGCCCGATGGGCCACGCATGCCAAAAGTGCAATGTGGCGTCTCAGTGCCACCGCTTCCGGTGAAAGTGTCGCCGAAGGTACGCTAACTGGCCCGTATTGGCCCCGTTACCCCATAATAGGAGCCTGAAGTCGCGATTATCTCTCGGAGTAGGTGACCCAGAGCGACGAAACTTGGCAGACTTGTTTGGCCCGATGGGCCACGCATGCCAAAAGTGCAATGTGGCGTCTCAGTGCCACCGCTTCCGGTGAAAGTGTCGCCGAAGGTACGCTAACTGGCCCGTATTGGCCCCGTTACCCCATAATAGGAGCCTGAAGTCGCGATTATCTCTCGGAGTAGGTGACCCAGAGCGACGAAACTTGGCAGACTTGTTTGGCCCGATGGGCCACGCATGCCAAAAGTGCAATGTGGCGTCTCAGTGCCACCGCTTCCGGTGAAAGTGTCGCCGAAGGTACGCTAACTGGCCCGTATTGGCCCCGTTACCCCATAATAGGAGCCTGAAGTCGCGATTATCTCTCGGAGTAGGTGACCCAGAGCGACGAAACTTGGCAGACTTGTTTGGCCCGATGGGCCACGCATGCCAAAAGTGCAATGTGGCGTCTCAGTGCCACCGCTTCCGGTGAAAGTGTCGCCGAAGGTACGCTAACTGGCCCGTATTGGCCCCGTTACCCCATAATAGGAGCCTGAAGTCGCGATTATCTCTCGGAGTAGGTGACCCAGAGCGACGAAACTTGGCAGACTTGTTTGGCCCGATGGGCCACGCATGCCAAAAGTGCAATGTGGCGTCTCAGTGCCACCGCTTCCGGTGAAAGTGTCGCCGAAGGTACGCTAACTGGCCCGTATTGGCCCCGTTACCCCATAATAGGAGCCTGAAGTCGCGATTATCTCTCGGAGTAGGTGACCCAGAGCGACGAAACTTGGCAGACTTGTTTGGCCCGATGGGCCACGCATGCCAAAAGTGCAATGTGGCGTCTCAGTGCCACCGCTTCCGGTGAAAGTGTCGCCGAAGGTACGCTAACTGGCCCGTATTGGCCCCGTTACCCCATAATAGGAGCCTGAAGTCGCGATTATCTCTCGGAGTAGGTGACCCAGAGCGACGAAACTTGGCAGACTTGTTTGGCCCGATGGGCCACGCATGCCAAAAGTGCAATGTGGCGTCTCAGTGCCACCGCTTCCGGTGAAAGTGTCGCCGAAGGTACGCTAACTGGCCCGTATTGGCCCCGTTACCCCATAATAGGAGCCTGAAGTCGCGATTATCTCTCGGAGTAGGTGACCCAGAGCGACGAAACTTGGCAGACTTGTTTGGCCCGATGGGCCACGCATGCCAAAAGTGCAATGTGGCGTCTCAGTGCCACCGCTTCCGGTGAAAGTGTCGCCGAAGGTACGCTAACTGGCCCGTATTGGCCCCGTTACCCCATAATAGGAGCCTGAAGTCGCGATTATCTCTCGGAGTAGGTGACCCAGAGCGACGAAACTTGGCAGACTTGTTTGGCCCGATGGGCCACGCATGCCAAAAGTGCAATGTGGCGTCTCAGTGCCACCGCTTCCGGTGAAAGTGTCGCCGAAGGTACGCTAACTGGCCCGTATTGGCCCCGTTACCCCATAATAGGAGCCTGAAGTCGCGATTATCTCTCGGAGTAGGTGACCCAGAGCGACGAAACTTGGCAGACTTGTTTGGCCCGATGGGCCACGCATGCCAAAAGTGCAATGTGGCGTCTCAGTGCCACCGCTTCCGGTGAAAGTGTCGCCGAAGGTACGCTAACTGGCCCGTATTGGCCCCGTTACCCCATAATAGGAGCCTGAAGTCGCGATTATCTCTCGGAGTAGGTGACCCAGAGCGACGAAACTTGGCAGACTTGTTTGGCCCGATGGGCCACGCATGCCAAAAGTGCAATGTGGCGTCTCAGTGCCACCGCTTCCGGTGAAAGTGTCGCCGAAGGTACGCTAACTGGCCCGTATTGGCCCCGTTACCCCATAATAGGAGCCTGAAGTCGCGATTATCTCTCGGAGTAGGTGACCCAGAGCGACGAAACTTGGCAGACTTGTTTGGCCCGATGGGCCACGCATGCCAAAAGTGCAATGTGGCGTCTCAGTGCCACCGCTTCCGGTGAAAGTGTCGCCGAAGGTACGCTAACTGGCCCGTATTGGCCCCGTTACCCCATAATAGGAGCCTGAAGTCGCGATTATCTCTCGGAGTAGGTGACCCAGAGCGACGAAACTTGGCAGACTTGTTTGGCCCGATGGGCCACGCATGCCAAAAGTGCAATGTGGCGTCTCAGTGCCACCGCTTCCGGTGAAAGTGTCGCCGAAGGTACGCTAACTGGCCCGTATTGGCCCCGTTACCCCATAATAGGAGCCTGAAGTCGCGATTATCTCTCGGAGTAGGTGACCCAGAGCGACGAAACTTGGCAGACTTGTTTGGCCCGATGGGCCACGCATGCCAAAAGTGCAATGTGGCGTCTCAGTGCCACCGCTTCCGGTGAAAGTGTCGCCGAAGGTACGCTAACTGGCCCGTATTGGCCCCGTTACCCCATAATAGGAGCCTGAAGTCGCGATTATCTCTCGGAGTAGGTGACCCAGAGCGACGAAACTTGGCAGACTTGTTTGGCCCGATGGGCCACGCATGCCAAAAGTGCAATGTGGCGTCTCAGTGCCACCGCTTCCGGTGAAAGTGTCGCCGAAGGTACGCTAACTGGCCCGTATTGGCCCCGTTACCCCATAATAGGAGCCTGAAGTCGCGATTATCTCTCGGAGTAGGTGACCCAGAGCGACGAAACTTGGCAGACTTGTTTGGCCCGATGGGCCACGCATGCCAAAAGTGCAATGTGGCGTCTCAGTGCCACCGCTTCCGGTGAAAGTGTCGCCGAAGGTACGCTAACTGGCCCGTATTGGCCCCGTTACCCCATAATAGGAGCCTGAAGTCGCGATTATCTCTCGGAGTAGGTGACCCAGAGCGACGAAACTTGGCAGACTTGTTTGGCCCGATGGGCCACGCATGCCAAAAGTGCAATGTGGCGTCTCAGTGCCACCGCTTCCGGTGAAAGTGTCGCCGAAGGTACGCTAACTGGCCCGTATTGGCCCCGTTACCCCATAATAGGAGCCTGAAGTCGCGATTATCTCTCGGAGTAGGTGACCCAGAGCGACGAAACTTGGCAGACTTGTTTGGCCCGATGGGCCACGCATGCCAAAAGTGCAATGTGGCGTCTCAGTGCCACCGCTTCCGGTGAAAGTGTCGCCGAAGGTACGCTAACTGGCCCGTATTGGCCCCGTTACCCCATAATAGGAGCCTGAAGTCGCGATTATCTCTCGGAGTAGGTGACCCAGAGCGACGAAACTTGGCAGACTTGTTTGGCCCGATGGGCCACGCATGCCAAAAGTGCAATGTGGCGTCTCAGTGCCACCGCTTCCGGTGAAAGTGTCGCCGAAGGTACGCTAACTGGCCCGTATTGGCCCCGTTACCCCATAATAGGAGCCTGAAGTCGCGATTATCTCTCGGAGTAGGTGACCCAGAGCGACGAAACTTGGCAGACTTGTTTGGCCCGATGGGCCACGCATGCCAAAAGTGCAATGTGGCGTCTCAGTGCCACCGCTTCCGGTGAAAGTGTCGCCGAAGGTACGCTAACTGGCCCGTATTGGCCCCGTTACCCCATAATAGGAGCCTGAAGTCGCGATTATCTCTCGGAGTAGGTGACCCAGAGCGACGAAACTTGGCAGACTTGTTTGGCCCGATGGGCCACGCATGCCAAAAGTGCAATGTGGCGTCTCAGTGCCACCGCTTCCGGTGAAAGTGTCGCCGAAGGTACGCTAACTGGCCCGTATTGGCCCCGTTACCCCATAATAGGAGCCTGAAGTCGCGATTATCTCTCGGAGTAGGTGACCCAGAGCGACGAAACTTGGCAGACTTGTTTGGCCCGATGGGCCACGCATGCCAAAAGTGCAATGTGGCGTCTCAGTGCCACCGCTTCCGGTGAAAGTGTCGCCGAAGGTACGCTAACTGGCCCGTATTGGCCCCGTTACCCCATAATAGGAGCCTGAAGTCGCGATTATCTCTCGGAGTAGGTGACCCAGAGCGACGAAACTTGGCAGACTTGTTTGGCCCGATGGGCCACGCATGCCAAAAGTGCAATGTGGCGTCTCAGTGCCACCGCTTCCGGTGAAAGTGTCGCCGAAGGTACGCTAACTGGCCCGTATTGGCCCCGTTACCCCATAATAGGAGCCTGAAGTCGCGATTATCTCTCGGAGTAGGTGACCCAGAGCGACGAAACTTGGCAGACTTGTTTGGCCCGATGGGCCACGCATGCCAAAAGTGCAATGTGGCGTCTCAGTGCCACCGCTTCCGGTGAAAGTGTCGCCGAAGGTACGCTAACTGGCCCGTATTGGCCCCGTTACCCCATAATAGGAGCCTGAAGTCGCGATTATCTCTCGGAGTAGGTGACCCAGAGCGACGAAACTTGGCAGACTTGTTTGGCCCGATGGGCCACGCATGCCAAAAGTGCAATGTGGCGTCTCAGTGCCACCGCTTCCGGTGAAAGTGTCGCCGAAGGTACGCTAACTGGCCCGTATTGGCCCCGTTACCCCATAATAGGAGCCTGAAGTCGCGATTATCTCTCGGAGTAGGTGACCCAGAGCGACGAAACTTGGCAGACTTGTTTGGCCCGATGGGCCACGCATGCCAAAAGTGCAATGTGGCGTCTCAGTGCCACCGCTTCCGGTGAAAGTGTCGCCGAAGGTACGCTAACTGGCCCGTATTGGCCCCGTTACCCCATAATAGGAGCCTGAAGTCGCGATTATCTCTCGGAGTAGGTGACCCAGAGCGACGAAACTTGGCAGACTTGTTTGGCCCGATGGGCCACGCATGCCAAAAGTGCAATGTGGCGTCTCAGTGCCACCGCTTCCGGTGAAAGTGTCGCCGAAGGTACGCTAACTGGCCCGTATTGGCCCCGTTACCCCATAATAGGAGCCTGAAGTCGCGATTATCTCTCGGAGTAGGTGACCCAGAGCGACGAAACTTGGCAGACTTGTTTGGCCCGATGGGCCACGCATGCCAAAAGTGCAATGTGGCGTCTCAGTGCCACCGCTTCCGGTGAAAGTGTCGCCGAAGGTACGCTAACTGGCCCGTATTGGCCCCGTTACCCCATAATAGGAGCCTGAAGTCGCGATTATCTCTCGGAGTAGGTGACCCAGAGCGACGAAACTTGGCAGACTTGTTTGGCCCGATGGGCCACGCATGCCAAAAGTGCAATGTGGCGTCTCAGTGCCACCGCTTCCGGTGAAAGTGTCGCCGAAGGTACGCTAACTGGCCCGTATTGGCCCCGTTACCCCATAATAGGAGCCTGAAGTCGCGATTATCTCTCGGAGTAGGTGACCCAGAGCGACGAAACTTGGCAGACTTGTTTGGCCCGATGGGCCACGCATGCCAAAAGTGCAATGTGGCGTCTCAGTGCCACCGCTTCCGGTGAAAGTGTCGCCGAAGGTACGCTAACTGGCCCGTATTGGCCCCGTTACCCCATAATAGGAGCCTGAAGTCGCGATTATCTCTCGGAGTAGGTGACCCAGAGCGACGAAACTTGGCAGACTTGTTTGGCCCGATGGGCCACGCATGCCAAAAGTGCAATGTGGCGTCTCAGTGCCACCGCTTCCGGTGAAAGTGTCGCCGAAGGTACGCTAACTGGCCCGTATTGGCCCCGTTACCCCATAATAGGAGCCTGAAGTCGCGATTATCTCTCGGAGTAGGTGACCCAGAGCGACGAAACTTGGCAGACTTGTTTGGCCCGATGGGCCACGCATGCCAAAAGTGCAATGTGGCGTCTCAGTGCCACCGCTTCCGGTGAAAGTGTCGCCGAAGGTACGCTAACTGGCCCGTATTGGCCCCGTTACCCCATAATAGGAGCCTGAAGTCGCGATTATCTCTCGGAGTAGGTGACCCAGAGCGACGAAACTTGGCAGACTTGTTTGGCCCGATGGGCCACGCATGCCAAAAGTGCAATGTGGCGTCTCAGTGCCACCGCTTCCGGTGAAAGTGTCGCCGAAGGTACGCTAACTGGCCCGTATTGGCCCCGTTACCCCATAATAGGAGCCTGAAGTCGCGATTATCTCTCGGAGTAGGTGACCCAGAGCGACGAAACTTGGCAGACTTGTTTGGCCCGATGGGCCACGCATGCCAAAAGTGCAATGTGGCGTCTCAGTGCCACCGCTTCCGGTGAAAGTGTCGCCGAAGGTACGCTAACTGGCCCGTATTGGCCCCGTTACCCCATAATAGGAGCCTGAAGTCGCGATTATCTCTCGGAGTAGGTGACCCAGAGCGACGAAACTTGGCAGACTTGTTTGGCCCGATGGGCCACGCATGCCAAAAGTGCAATGTGGCGTCTCAGTGCCACCGCTTCCGGTGAAAGTGTCGCCGAAGGTACGCTAACTGGCCCGTATTGGCCCCGTTACCCCATAATAGGAGCCTGAAGTCGCGATTATCTCTCGGAGTAGGTGACCCAGAGCGACGAAACTTGGCAGACTTGTTTGGCCCGATGGGCCACGCATGCCAAAAGTGCAATGTGGCGTCTCAGTGCCACCGCTTCCGGTGAAAGTGTCGCCGAAGGTACGCTAACTGGCCCGTATTGGCCCCGTTACCCCATAATAGGAGCCTGAAGTCGCGATTATCTCTCGGAGTAGGTGACCCAGAGCGACGAAACTTGGCAGACTTGTTTGGCCCGATGGGCCACGCATGCCAAAAGTGCAATGTGGCGTCTCAGTGCCACCGCTTCCGGTGAAAGTGTCGCCGAAGGTACGCTAACTGGCCCGTATTGGCCCCGTTACCCCATAATAGGAGCCTGAAGTCGCGATTATCTCTCGGAGTAGGTGACCCAGAGCGACGAAACTTGGCAGACTTGTTTGGCCCGATGGGCCACGCATGCCAAAAGTGCAATGTGGCGTCTCAGTGCCACCGCTTCCGGTGAAAGTGTCGCCGAAGGTACGCTAACTGGCCCGTATTGGCCCCGTTACCCCATAATAGGAGCCTGAAGTCGCGATTATCTCTCGGAGTAGGTGACCCAGAGCGACGAAACTTGGCAGACTTGTTTGGCCCGATGGGCCACGCATGCCAAAAGTGCAATGTGGCGTCTCAGTGCCACCGCTTCCGGTGAAAGTGTCGCCGAAGGTACGCTAACTGGCCCGTATTGGCCCCGTTACCCCATAATAGGAGCCTGAAGTCGCGATTATCTCTCGGAGTAGGTGACCCAGAGCGACGAAACTTGGCAGACTTGTTTGGCCCGATGGGCCACGCATGCCAAAAGTGCAATGTGGCGTCTCAGTGCCACCGCTTCCGGTGAAAGTGTCGCCGAAGGTACGCTAACTGGCCCGTATTGGCCCCGTTACCCCATAATAGGAGCCTGAAGTCGCGATTATCTCTCGGAGTAGGTGACCCAGAGCGACGAAACTTGGCAGACTTGTTTGGCCCGATGGGCCACGCATGCCAAAAGTGCAATGTGGCGTCTCAGTGCCACCGCTTCCGGTGAAAGTGTCGCCGAAGGTACGCTAACTGGCCCGTATTGGCCCCGTTACCCCATAATAGGAGCCTGAAGTCGCGATTATCTCTCGGAGTAGGTGACCCAGAGCGACGAAACTTGGCAGACTTGTTTGGCCCGATGGGCCACGCATGCCAAAAGTGCAATGTGGCGTCTCAGTGCCACCGCTTCCGGTGAAAGTGTCGCCGAAGGTACGCTAACTGGCCCGTATTGGCCCCGTTACCCCATAATAGGAGCCTGAAGTCGCGATTATCTCTCGGAGTAGGTGACCCAGAGCGACGAAACTTGGCAGACTTGTTTGGCCCGATGGGCCACGCATGCCAAAAGTGCAATGTGGCGTCTCAGTGCCACCGCTTCCGGTGAAAGTGTCGCCGAAGGTACGCTAACTGGCCCGTATTGGCCCCGTTACCCCATAATAGGAGCCTGAAGTCGCGATTATCTCTCGGAGTAGGTGACCCAGAGCGACGAAACTTGGCAGACTTGTTTGGCCCGATGGGCCACGCATGCCAAAAGTGCAATGTGGCGTCTCAGTGCCACCGCTTCCGGTGAAAGTGTCGCCGAAGGTACGCTAACTGGCCCGTATTGGCCCCGTTACCCCATAATAGGAGCCTGAAGTCGCGATTATCTCTCGGAGTAGGTGACCCAGAGCGACGAAACTTGGCAGACTTGTTTGGCCCGATGGGCCACGCATGCCAAAAGTGCAATGTGGCGTCTCAGTGCCACCGCTTCCGGTGAAAGTGTCGCCGAAGGTACGCTAACTGGCCCGTATTGGCCCCGTTACCCCATAATAGGAGCCTGAAGTCGCGATTATCTCTCGGAGTAGGTGACCCAGAGCGACGAAACTTGGCAGACTTGTTTGGCCCGATGGGCCACGCATGCCAAAAGTGCAATGTGGCGTCTCAGTGCCACCGCTTCCGGTGAAAGTGTCGCCGAAGGTACGCTAACTGGCCCGTATTGGCCCCGTTACCCCATAATAGGAGCCTGAAGTCGCGATTATCTCTCGGAGTAGGTGACCCAGAGCGACGAAACTTGGCAGACTTGTTTGGCCCGATGGGCCACGCATGCCAAAAGTGCAATGTGGCGTCTCAGTGCCACCGCTTCCGGTGAAAGTGTCGCCGAAGGTACGCTAACTGGCCCGTATTGGCCCCGTTACCCCATAATAGGAGCCTGAAGTCGCGATTATCTCTCGGAGTAGGTGACCCAGAGCGACGAAACTTGGCAGACTTGTTTGGCCCGATGGGCCACGCATGCCAAAAGTGCAATGTGGCGTCTCAGTGCCACCGCTTCCGGTGAAAGTGTCGCCGAAGGTACGCTAACTGGCCCGTATTGGCCCCGTTACCCCATAATAGGAGCCTGAAGTCGCGATTATCTCTCGGAGTAGGTGACCCAGAGCGACGAAACTTGGCAGACTTGTTTGGCCCGATGGGCCACGCATGCCAAAAGTGCAATGTGGCGTCTCAGTGCCACCGCTTCCGGTGAAAGTGTCGCCGAAGGTACGCTAACTGGCCCGTATTGGCCCCGTTACCCCATAATAGGAGCCTGAAGTCGCGATTATCTCTCGGAGTAGGTGACCCAGAGCGACGAAACTTGGCAGACTTGTTTGGCCCGATGGGCCACGCATGCCAAAAGTGCAATGTGGCGTCTCAGTGCCACCGCTTCCGGTGAAAGTGTCGCCGAAGGTACGCTAACTGGCCCGTATTGGCCCCGTTACCCCATAATAGGAGCCTGAAGTCGCGATTATCTCTCGGAGTAGGTGACCCAGAGCGACGAAACTTGGCAGACTTGTTTGGCCCGATGGGCCACGCATGCCAAAAGTGCAATGTGGCGTCTCAGTGCCACCGCTTCCGGTGAAAGTGTCGCCGAAGGTACGCTAACTGGCCCGTATTGGCCCCGTTACCCCATAATAGGAGCCTGAAGTCGCGATTATCTCTCGGAGTAGGTGACCCAGAGCGACGAAACTTGGCAGACTTGTTTGGCCCGATGGGCCACGCATGCCAAAAGTGCAATGTGGCGTCTCAGTGCCACCGCTTCCGGTGAAAGTGTCGCCGAAGGTACGCTAACTGGCCCGTATTGGCCCCGTTACCCCATAATAGGAGCCTGAAGTCGCGATTATCTCTCGGAGTAGGTGACCCAGAGCGACGAAACTTGGCAGACTTGTTTGGCCCGATGGGCCACGCATGCCAAAAGTGCAATGTGGCGTCTCAGTGCCACCGCTTCCGGTGAAAGTGTCGCCGAAGGTACGCTAACTGGCCCGTATTGGCCCCGTTACCCCATAATAGGAGCCTGAAGTCGCGATTATCTCTCGGAGTAGGTGACCCAGAGCGACGAAACTTGGCAGACTTGTTTGGCCCGATGGGCCACGCATGCCAAAAGTGCAATGTGGCGTCTCAGTGCCACCGCTTCCGGTGAAAGTGTCGCCGAAGGTACGCTAACTGGCCCGTATTGGCCCCGTTACCCCATAATAGGAGCCTGAAGTCGCGATTATCTCTCGGAGTAGGTGACCCAGAGCGACGAAACTTGGCAGACTTGTTTGGCCCGATGGGCCACGCATGCCAAAAGTGCAATGTGGCGTCTCAGTGCCACCGCTTCCGGTGAAAGTGTCGCCGAAGGTACGCTAACTGGCCCGTATTGGCCCCGTTACCCCATAATAGGAGCCTGAAGTCGCGATTATCTCTCGGAGTAGGTGACCCAGAGCGACGAAACTTGGCAGACTTGTTTGGCCCGATGGGCCACGCATGCCAAAAGTGCAATGTGGCGTCTCAGTGCCACCGCTTCCGGTGAAAGTGTCGCCGAAGGTACGCTAACTGGCCCGTATTGGCCCCGTTACCCCATAATAGGAGCCTGAAGTCGCGATTATCTCTCGGAGTAGGTGACCCAGAGCGACGAAACTTGGCAGACTTGTTTGGCCCGATGGGCCACGCATGCCAAAAGTGCAATGTGGCGTCTCAGTGCCACCGCTTCCGGTGAAAGTGTCGCCGAAGGTACGCTAACTGGCCCGTATTGGCCCCGTTACCCCATAATAGGAGCCTGAAGTCGCGATTATCTCTCGGAGTAGGTGACCCAGAGCGACGAAACTTGGCAGACTTGTTTGGCCCGATGGGCCACGCATGCCAAAAGTGCAATGTGGCGTCTCAGTGCCACCGCTTCCGGTGAAAGTGTCGCCGAAGGTACGCTAACTGGCCCGTATTGGCCCCGTTACCCCATAATAGGAGCCTGAAGTCGCGATTATCTCTCGGAGTAGGTGACCCAGAGCGACGAAACTTGGCAGACTTGTTTGGCCCGATGGGCCACGCATGCCAAAAGTGCAATGTGGCGTCTCAGTGCCACCGCTTCCGGTGAAAGTGTCGCCGAAGGTACGCTAACTGGCCCGTATTGGCCCCGTTACCCCATAATAGGAGCCTGAAGTCGCGATTATCTCTCGGAGTAGGTGACCCAGAGCGACGAAACTTGGCAGACTTGTTTGGCCCGATGGGCCACGCATGCCAAAAGTGCAATGTGGCGTCTCAGTGCCACCGCTTCCGGTGAAAGTGTCGCCGAAGGTACGCTAACTGGCCCGTATTGGCCCCGTTACCCCATAATAGGAGCCTGAAGTCGCGATTATCTCTCGGAGTAGGTGACCCAGAGCGACGAAACTTGGCAGACTTGTTTGGCCCGATGGGCCACGCATGCCAAAAGTGCAATGTGGCGTCTCAGTGCCACCGCTTCCGGTGAAAGTGTCGCCGAAGGTACGCTAACTGGCCCGTATTGGCCCCGTTACCCCATAATAGGAGCCTGAAGTCGCGATTATCTCTCGGAGTAGGTGACCCAGAGCGACGAAACTTGGCAGACTTGTTTGGCCCGATGGGCCACGCATGCCAAAAGTGCAATGTGGCGTCTCAGTGCCACCGCTTCCGGTGAAAGTGTCGCCGAAGGTACGCTAACTGGCCCGTATTGGCCCCGTTACCCCATAATAGGAGCCTGAAGTCGCGATTATCTCTCGGAGTAGGTGACCCAGAGCGACGAAACTTGGCAGACTTGTTTGGCCCGATGGGCCACGCATGCCAAAAGTGCAATGTGGCGTCTCAGTGCCACCGCTTCCGGTGAAAGTGTCGCCGAAGGTACGCTAACTGGCCCGTATTGGCCCCGTTACCCCATAATAGGAGCCTGAAGTCGCGATTATCTCTCGGAGTAGGTGACCCAGAGCGACGAAACTTGGCAGACTTGTTTGGCCCGATGGGCCACGCATGCCAAAAGTGCAATGTGGCGTCTCAGTGCCACCGCTTCCGGTGAAAGTGTCGCCGAAGGTACGCTAACTGGCCCGTATTGGCCCCGTTACCCCATAATAGGAGCCTGAAGTCGCGATTATCTCTCGGAGTAGGTGACCCAGAGCGACGAAACTTGGCAGACTTGTTTGGCCCGATGGGCCACGCATGCCAAAAGTGGCACTGAGACGCCACATTGCACTTTTGGCATGCGTGGCCCATCGGGCCAAACAAGTCTGCCAAGTTTCGTCGCTCTGGGTCACCTACTCCGAGAGATAATCGCGACTTCAGGCTCCTATTATGGGGTAACGGGGCCAATACGGGCCAGTTAGCGTACCTTCGGCGACACTTTCACCGGAAGCGGTGGCACTGAGACGCCACATTGCACTTTTGGCATGCGTGGCCCATCGGGCCAAACAAGTCTGCCAAGTTTCGTCGCTCTGGGTCACCTACTCCGAGAGATAATCGCGACTTCAGGCTCCTATTATGGGGTAACGGGGCCAATACGGGCCAGTTAGCGTACCTTCGGCGACACTTTCACCGGAAGCGGTGGCACTGAGACGCCACATTGCACTTTTGGCATGCGTGGCCCATCGGGCCAAACAAGTCTGCCAAGTTTCGTCGCTCTGGGTCACCTACTCCGAGAGATAATCGCGACTTCAGGCTCCTATTATGGGGTAACGGGGCCAATACGGGCCAGTTAGCGTACCTTCGGCGACACTTTCACCGGAAGCGGTGGCACTGAGACGCCACATTGCACTTTTGGCATGCGTGGCCCATCGGGCCAAACAAGTCTGCCAAGTTTCGTCGCTCTGGGTCACCTACTCCGAGAGATAATCGCGACTTCAGGCTCCTATTATGGGGTAACGGGGCCAATACGGGCCAGTTAGCGTACCTTCGGCGACACTTTCACCGGAAGCGGTGGCACTGAGACGCCACATTGCACTTTTGGCATGCGTGGCCCATCGGGCCAAACAAGTCTGCCAAGTTTCGTCGCTCTGGGTCACCTACTCCGAGAGATAATCGCGACTTCAGGCTCCTATTATGGGGTAACGGGGCCAATACGGGCCAGTTAGCGTACCTTCGGCGACACTTTCACCGGAAGCGGTGGCACTGAGACGCCACATTGCACTTTTGGCATGCGTGGCCCATCGGGCCAAACAAGTCTGCCAAGTTTCGTCGCTCTGGGTCACCTACTCCGAGAGATAATCGCGACTTCAGGCTCCTATTATGGGGTAACGGGGCCAATACGGGCCAGTTAGCGTACCTTCGGCGACACTTTCACCGGAAGCGGTGGCACTGAGACGCCACATTGCACTTTTGGCATGCGTGGCCCATCGGGCCAAACAAGTCTGCCAAGTTTCGTCGCTCTGGGTCACCTACTCCGAGAGATAATCGCGACTTCAGGCTCCTATTATGGGGTAACGGGGCCAATACGGGCCAGTTAGCGTACCTTCGGCGACACTTTCACCGGAAGCGGTGGCACTGAGACGCCACATTGCACTTTTGGCATGCGTGGCCCATCGGGCCAAACAAGTCTGCCAAGTTTCGTCGCTCTGGGTCACCTACTCCGAGAGATAATCGCGACTTCAGGCTCCTATTATGGGGTAACGGGGCCAATACGGGCCAGTTAGCGTACCTTCGGCGACACTTTCACCGGAAGCGGTGGCACTGAGACGCCACATTGCACTTTTGGCATGCGTGGCCCATCGGGCCAAACAAGTCTGCCAAGTTTCGTCGCTCTGGGTCACCTACTCCGAGAGATAATCGCGACTTCAGGCTCCTATTATGGGGTAACGGGGCCAATACGGGCCAGTTAGCGTACCTTCGGCGACACTTTCACCGGAAGCGGTGGCACTGAGACGCCACATTGCACTTTTGGCATGCGTGGCCCATCGGGCCAAACAAGTCTGCCAAGTTTCGTCGCTCTGGGTCACCTACTCCGAGAGATAATCGCGACTTCAGGCTCCTATTATGGGGTAACGGGGCCAATACGGGCCAGTTAGCGTACCTTCGGCGACACTTTCACCGGAAGCGGTGGCACTGAGACGCCACATTGCACTTTTGGCATGCGTGGCCCATCGGGCCAAACAAGTCTGCCAAGTTTCGTCGCTCTGGGTCACCTACTCCGAGAGATAATCGCGACTTCAGGCTCCTATTATGGGGTAACGGGGCCAATACGGGCCAGTTAGCGTACCTTCGGCGACACTTTCACCGGAAGCGGTGGCACTGAGACGCCACATTGCACTTTTGGCATGCGTGGCCCATCGGGCCAAACAAGTCTGCCAAGTTTCGTCGCTCTGGGTCACCTACTCCGAGAGATAATCGCGACTTCAGGCTCCTATTATGGGGTAACGGGGCCAATACGGGCCAGTTAGCGTACCTTCGGCGACACTTTCACCGGAAGCGGTGGCACTGAGACGCCACATTGCACTTTTGGCATGCGTGGCCCATCGGGCCAAACAAGTCTGCCAAGTTTCGTCGCTCTGGGTCACCTACTCCGAGAGATAATCGCGACTTCAGGCTCCTATTATGGGGTAACGGGGCCAATACGGGCCAGTTAGCGTACCTTCGGCGACACTTTCACCGGAAGCGGTGACACTGAGACGCCGCATTGCACTTTTGGCATGCGTGGCCCATTGGGCGAACAAGTCTGCCAAGTTTCGTCGCTGTGGGTCACCTACTCCGAGAGATAATCGCGACTTCAGGCTCCTATTATGGGGTAACGGGGCCAATACGTGCCAGTTAGCGTACCTTCGGCGACACTTTTACCGGAAAGCGGTGACACTGAGACGCCGCATTGCACTTTGGCATGCGTGGCCCATCGGGCGAACAAGTCTTGCCAAGTTTCGTCGCTGTGGGTCACCTACTCCGAGAGATAATCGCGACTTCAGGCTCCTATTATGGGGTAACGGGGCCAATACGTGCCAGTTAGCGTACCTTCGGCGACACTTTCACCGGAAGCGGTGACACTGAGACGCCGCATTGCACTTTTGGCATGCGTGGCCCATCGGGCCGAACAAGTCTGCCAAGTTTCGTCGCTGTGGGTCACCTACTCCGAGAGATAATCGCGACTTCAGGCTCCTATTATGGGGTAACGGGGCAAATACGTGCAAGTTAGCGTACCTTCGGCGACACTTTCACCGGAAGCGGTGACACTGAGACGCCGCATTGCACTTTTGGCATGCGTGACCCATCGGGCCGAACCAGTCTGCCAAGTTTCGTCGCTGTGGGTCACCTACTCCGAGAGATAATGGCGACTTCAGGCTCCTATTATGGGGGTAACGGGGCCAATACGTGCCAGTTAGCGTACCTTCCGGCGACACTTTCACCGGAAGCGGTGACACTGAGACGCCGCATTGCACTTTGGCCATGGCGTGGCCCATCGGGCCGAACAAGTCTGCCAAGTTTTCGTCGCTGTGGGTCACTACTCCGAGAGATAATCGCGACTTCAGGCTCCTATTATGGGGTAACGGGGCCAATACGTGCCAGTTTAGCGTACCTTCGGCGACACTTTCACCGAGAGCGGTGACACTAGACGCCCGCATTGCACTTTTGGCATGCGTGGCCATAGGGCCGAACAAGTCTGCCAAGTTTCGTCGCTGTGGGTTCACCTACTCCGAGAGATAATCGCGACTTCAGGCTCCTATTATGGGGTAACGGGGCCAATACGTGCCAGTTAGCGTACCTTCGGCGACACTTTCACCGGAAGCGGTAACACTGAGACGCCGCATTGCACTTTTGGCATGCGTGGCCCATCGGGCCGAACAAGTCTGCCAAGTTTTCGTCGCTGTGGTGTTCACCTACTCCGAGAGATAATCGCGACTTCAGGCTCCTATTATGGGGTAACGGGGCCATACGTGCGAGTTAGCGTACCCTTCGGCGACACTTTCAATTCACCGGAAGCGGTGACCCTGAGACGCCGCATTGCACCTTTTGGCATGCGTGGCCCATCGGGCCGAACAAGTCTGCCAAGTTTCGTCGCTGGTGGGTCACCTACTCCGAGAGATAATCGCGACTTCAGGCTCCTATTATGGGGGTAACGGGGCCAATACGTGCCAGTTAGCGTACCTTCGGCGACACTTTCCACCGGAAGCGGTGACACTGAGACGCCGCATTGCACTTTTGGCAATGCGTGGCCCATCGGGCCGAACAAGTCTGCCAAGTTTCGTCGCTGTGGGTCACCTACTCCGAGAGATAATCGCGACTTCAGGCTCCTATTATGGGGTAACGGGGCCAATACGTGCCAGTTAGCGTACCTTCGGCGACACTTTCACCGGAAGCGGTGACATTGAGACGCCGCATTGCACTTTTGGCATGCGTGGCCCATCGGCCGAACAAGTCTGCCAAGTTTCGTCGCTGTGGGTCACCTACTCCGAGAGATAATCGCGACTTCAGGCTCCTATTATGGGGTAACGGGGCCAATACGTGCCAGTTAGCGTACCTTCGGCGACACTTTCACCGGAAGCGGTGACACTGAGACGCCGCATTGCACTTTTGGCATGCGTGGGCCCATCGGGCCGAACAAGTCTGCCAAGTTTCGTCGCTGTGGGTCACCTACTCCGAGAGATAATCGCGACTTCAGGCTCCTATTATGGGGTAACGGGGCCAATACGTGCCAGTTAGCGTACCTTCGGCGACACTTTCACCGGAATCGGTGACACTGAGACGCCGCATTGCACTTTTGCATGCGTGGCCCATCGGGCCGAACAAGTCTGCCAAGTTTCGTCGCTGTGGGTCACCTACTCCGAGAGATAATCGCGACTTCATGCTCCTATTATGGGGTACGGGGCCAATACGTGCCAGTTAGCGTACCTTCGGCGACACTTTCACCGGAAGCGGTGACACTGAGACGCCGCATTGCACTTTTGGCATGCGTGTGGCCCATCGGGCCGAACAAGTCTGCCAAGTTTTCGTCGCTGTGGGTCACCTACTCCGAGAGATAATCGCGACTTCAGGCTCCTATTATGGGGTAACGGGGCCAATAGTGCCAGTTAGCGTACCTTCGGCGACACTTTCACCGAGAGCGTGACACTGAGACGCCGCATTGCACTTTGGCATGCGTGGCCCATAGGGCCGAACAATGTTGCCAAGTTTCGTCGCTTGGGTCACCTACTCCGAGAGATAATCGCGACTTCAGGCTCCTATATGGGTTAACGGGCCAATACGTGTCCAGTTAGCGTACTTCGGCGACACCTTTCACCGGAAGCGGTAACACTGAGACGCCGCATTGCACTTTTGGCGTGCGTGGCCCATCGGGCCGAACAAGTCTGCCAGTTTCGGTCGCTGTGGGTCACCTACTCCGAGAGATAATCGCGACTTCAGGCTCCTATTATGGGGTAACGGGGCCAATACGTGCGAGTTAGCGTAACCTTCGGCGACACTTTTCACCGGAAGCGGTGACACTGAGACGCCGCATTGCACTTTGGCATGCGTGGCCCATCGGGCCGTACAAGTCTGCCAAGTTTCGTCGCTGTGGGTCACCCTACTCCGAGAGATAATCGCGACTTCAGGCTCCTATCTATGGGGTAACGGGGCCAATACGTGCCAGTTAGCGTACCTTCGGCGACACTTTCACCGGAAGCAGTGACACTGAGACGCCGCATTGCACTTTGGCATGCGTGGCCCATCGGGCCGAACAAGTCTGCCAAGTTTCGTCGCTGTGGGTCACCTACTTCCGAGAGATAATCGCGACTTCAGGCTCCTATTATGGGGTAACGGGGCCAATACGGGCCAGTTAGCGTACCTTCGGCGACACTTTCACCGGAAGCGGTGGCACTGAGACGCCACATTGCACTTTTGGCATGCGTGGCCCATCGGGCCAAACAAGTCTGCCAAGTTTCGTCGCTCTGGGTCACCTACTCCGAGAGATAATCGCGACTTCAGGCTCCTATTATGGGGTAACGGGGCCAATACGGGCCAGTTAGCGTACCTTCGGCGACACTTTCACCGGAAGCGGTGGCACTGAGACGCCACATTGCACTTTTGGCATGCGTGGCCCATCGGGCCAAACAAGTCTGCCAAGTTTCGTCGCTCTGGGTCACCTACTCCGAGAGATAATCGCGACTTCAGGCTCCTATTATGGGGTAACGGGGCCAATACGGGCCAGTTAGCGTACCTTCGGCGACACTTTCACCGGAAGCGGTGGCACTGAGACGCCACATTGCACTTTTGGCATGCGTGGCCCATCGGGCCGAACAAGTTCTGCCAAGTTTCGTCGCTGTGGGTCACCTACTCCCGAGAGATAATCGCGACTTCATGCTCCTATTATGGGTAACGGGGCAATACGTGCCAGTTAGCGTACCTTCGGCGACACTTTCACCGGAAGCGGTGACACTGAGACGCCCGCATTGCACTTTTGGCATGCGTGGCCCATCGGCCGAACAAGTCTGCCAAGTTTTCGTCGCTGTGGGTCACCTAATCCGAGAGATAATCGCGACTTCAGGCTCCTATATATGGGGTAACGGGGCCAATACGTGCGGAGTTAGCGTACCTTCGGCGACACTTTCACCGGAAGCGGTGACACTGAGACGCCGCATTGCACTTTTGGCATGCGTGGCCTATCGGCCGAACAAGTCTGCCAAGTTTCGTCGCTGTGGGTCCCTACTCCGAGAGATAATCGCGACTTCAGGCTCCTATTATGGGGTACGGGGCCAATACGTGCCAGTTAGCGTACCTTCGGCGACACTTTCACCGGAAGCGGTGACACTGAGACGCCGCATTGCACTTTTGGCATGCGTGGCCCATCGGGCCGAACAAGTCTGCCAAGTTTCGTCGCTGTGGGTCACCTACTCCGAGAGATAATGGCGACTCTCAGGCTCCTATTATGGGGTAACGGGGCCAATACGTGCCAGTTAGCGTACCTTCGGCGACACTTTCACCGGAAGCGGTGACACTGAGAACCCCGCATTGCACTTTTGGCATGCGTGGCCCATCGGGCCGAACAAGTCTGCCAAGTTTCGTCGCTGTGGGTCACCTACTCCGAGAGATAATCGCGACTTCAGGCTCCTATTATGGGGGTAACGGGGCCCAATACGTGCCAGTTAGCGTACCTTCGGCGACACTTTCACCGGAAGCGGTGACACTGAGACGCCGCATTGCACTTTTGCATGCGTGGCCCCTCGGGCCGAACAAGTCTGCCAAGTTTCGTCGCTGTGGGTCACCTACTCCGAGAGATAATCGCGACTTTCAGGCTCCTATTATGGGTAACGGGGCCAATACGTGCCAGTTAGCGTACCTTCGGCGACACTTCACCGGAAGCGGTGACACTGAGACGCCGCATTGCACTTTTGGCATGCGTTGGCCCATCGGGCCGCAACAAGTCTGCCAAGTTTCGTCGCTGTGGGTCACCTACTCCGAGAGATAATCGCGACTTCAGGCTCCTATTATGGGGTAACGGGGCCATTACGTGCGAGTTAGCGTATCTTCGGCGACACTTCATTCACCGGAAGCGGTGACACTGAGACGCCGCATTGCACTTTTGGCATGCGTGGGCCCATCGGGCCGAACAAGTCTGCCAAGTTTCGGTCGCTGTGGGTCACCTACTCCGAGAGATAATCGCGACTTCAGGCTCCTATTATGGGGTAACGGGGCCAATACGTGCCAGTTAGCGTACCTTCGGCGACACTTTCACCGGAAGCGGTAACACTGAGACGCCGCATTGCACTTTGGCATGCGTGCCCATCGGGCCGAACAAGTCTGCCAAGTTTGTCGCTGTGGGTCACCTACTCCGAGAGATAATCGCGACTTCAGGCTCCTATTATGGGGTAACGGGGCCAATACGTGCCAGTTAGCGTACCTTCGGCGACACTTTCACCGGAAGCGGTGACACTGAGACGCCGCATTGCACTTTTGGCATGCGTGGCCCATCGGGCCGAACAAGTCTGCCAAGTTTCGTCGCTGTGGGTCACCTACTCCGAGAGATAATCGCGACTTCAGGCTCCTATTATGGGGTTACGGGGCCAATACGTGCCAGTTAGCGTACCTTCGGCGACACTTTCACCGGAAGCGGTGACACTGAGACGCCGCATTGCACTTTTGGCATGCGTGGCCTATCGGGCCGAACAAGTCTGCCAAGTTTCGTCGCTGTGGGTCACCTACTCCGAGAGATAATCGGACTTCAGGCTCCTATTATGGGGTAACGGGGCCAATACGTGCCAGTTAGCGTACCTTCGGCGACACTTTCACCGGAAGCGGTGACACTGAGACGCCGCATTGCACTTTTGGCATGCGTGGCCCATCGGGCCGAACAAGTCTGCCAAGTTTCGTCGCTGTGGGTCACCTACTCCGAGAGATAATTGCGACTTCAGGCTCCTATTATGGGGTAACGGGGCCAATACGTGCCAGTTTAGCGTACCTTCGGCGACACTTTCACCGGAAGCGGTGACACTGAGACGCCGCATTGCACTTTTGGCATGCGTGGCCCATCGGGCCGAACAAGTCTGCCAAGTTTCGTCGCTGTGGGTCACCTACTCCGAGAGATAATCGCGACTTCAGGCTCCTATTATGGGGTAACGGGGCCAATACGTGCCAGTTAGCGTACCTTCGGCGACACTTTCACCGGAAGCGGTGACACTGAGACGCCGCATTGCACTTTTGGCATGCGTGGCCCATCGGGCCGAACAGTCTGCCAAGTTTCGTCGCTGTGGGTCACCTACTCCGAGAGATAATCGCGACTTCAGGCTCCTATTATGGGGTAACGGGGCCAATACGTGCCAGTTAGCGTACCTTCGGCGACACTTTCACCGGAAGCGGTGACACTGAGACGCCGCATTGCACTTTTGGCATGCGTGGCCCATTGGGCCGAACAAGTCTGCCAAGTTTCGTCGCTGTGGGTCACCTACTCCGAGAGATAATCGCGACTTCAGGCTCCTATTATGGGGTAACGGGGCCAATACGTGCCAGTTAGCGTACCTTCGGCGACACTTTTACCGGAAGCGGTGACACTGAGACGCCGCATTGCACTTTTGGCATGCGTGGCCCATCGGGCCGAACAAGTCTGCCAAGTTTCGTCGCTGTGGGTCACCTACTCCGAGAGATAATCGCGACTTCAGGCTCCTATTATGGGGTAACGGGGCCAATACGTGCCAGTTAGCGTACCTTCGGCGACACTTTCACCGGAAGCGGTGAGACTGAGACGCCGCATTGCACTTTTGGCATGCGTGGCCCATCGGGCCGAACAAGTCTGCCAAGTTTCGTCGCTGTGGGTCACCTACTCCGAGAGATAATCGCGACTTCAGGCTCCTATTATGGGGTAACGGGGCAAATACGTGCAAGTTAGCGTACCTTCGGCGACACTTTCACCGGAAGCGATGACACTGAGACGCCGCATTGCACTTTTGGCATGCGTGACCCATCGGGCCGAACCAGTCTGCCAAGTTTCGTCGCTGTGGGTCACCTACTCCGAGAGATAATGGCGACTTCAGGCTCCTATTATGGGGTAACGGGGCCAATACGTGCCAGTTAGCGTACCTTCGGCGACACTTTCACCGGAAGCGGTGACACTGAGACGCCGCATTGCACTTTTGGCATGCGTGGCCCATCGGGCCGAACAAGTCTGCCAAGTTTCGTCGCTGTGGGTCACCTACTCCGAGAGATAATCGCGACTTCAGGCTCCTATTATGGGGTAACGGGGCAAATACGTGCCAGTTAGCGTACCTTCGGCGACACTTTCACCGGAAGCGGTGACACTGAGACGCCGCATTGCACTTTTGGCATGCGTGGCCCATCGGGCCGAACAAGTCTGCCAAGTTTCGTCGCTGTGGGTCACCTACTCCGAGAGATAATCGCGACTTCAGGCTCCTATTATGGGGTCACGGGGCCAATACGTGCCAGTTAGCGTACCTTCGGCGACACTTTCACCGGAAGCGGTAACACTGAGACGCCGCATTGCACTTTTGGCATGCGTGGCCCATCGGGCCGAACAAGTCTGCCAAGTTTCGTCGCTGTGGGTCACCTACTCCGAGAGATAATCGCGACTTCAGGCTCCTATTATGGGGTAACGGGGCCAATACGTGCGAGTTAGCGTACCTTCGGCGACACTTTCACCGGAAGCGGTGACACTGAGACGCCGCATTGCACTTTTGGCATGCGTGGCCCATCGGGCCGAACAAGTCTGCCAAGTTTCGTCGCTGTGGGTCACCTACTCCGAGAGATAATCGCGACTTCAGGCTCCTATTATGGGGTAACGGGGCCAATACGTGCCAGTTAGCGTACCTTCGGCGACACTTTCACCGGAAGCGGTGACACTGAGACGCCGCATTGCACTTTTGGCATGAGTGGCCCATCGGGCCGAAAAAGTCTGCCAAGTTTCGTCGCTGTGGGTCACCTACTCCGAGAGATAATCGCGACTTCATGCTCCTATTATGGGGTAACGGGGCCAATACGTGCCAGTTAGCGTACCTTCGGCGACACTTTCACCGGAAGCGGTGACACTGAGACGCCGCATTGCACTTTTGGCATGCGTGGCCCATCGGGCCGAACAAGTCTGCCAAGTTTCGTCGCTGTGGGTCACCTACTCCGAGAGATAATCGCGACTTCAGGCTCCTATTATGGGGTAACGGGGCCAATACGTGCGAGTTAGCGTACCTTCGGCGACACTTTCACCGGAAGCGGTGACACTGAGACGCCGCATTGCACTTTTGGCATGCGTGGCCTATCGGGCCGAACAAGTCTGCCAAGTTTCGTCGCTGTGGGTCACCTACTCCGAGAGATAATCGCGACTTCAGGCTCCTATTATGGGGTAACGGGGCCAATACGTGCCAGTTAGCGTACCTTCGGCGACACTTTCACCGGAAGCGGTGACACTGAGACGCCGCATTGCACTTTTGGCATGCGTGGCCCATCGGGCCGAACAAGTCTGCCAAGTTTCGTCGCTGTGGGTCACCTACTCCGAGAGATAATCGCGACTTCAGGCTCCTATTATGGGGTAACGGGGCCAATACGTGCCAGTTAGCGTACCTTCGGCGACACTTTCACCGGAAGCGGTGACACTGAGACGCCGCATTGCACTTTTGGCATGCGTGGCCCATCGGGCCGAACAAGTCTGCCAAGTTTCGTCGCTGTGGGTCACCTACTCCGAGAGATAATCGCGACTTCAGGCTCCTATTATGGGGTAACGGGGCCAATACGTGCCAGTTAGCGTACCTTCGGCGACACTTTCACCGGAAGCGGTGACACTGAGACGCCGCATTGCACTTTTGGCATGCGTGGCCCATCGGGCCGAACAAGTCTGCCAAGTTTCGTCGCTGTGGGTCACCTACTCCGAGAGATAATCGCGACTTCAGGCTTCTATTATGGGGTAACGGGGCCAATACGTGCCAGTTAGCGTACCTTCGGCGACACTTTCACCGGAAGCGGCGACACTGAGACGCCGCATTGCACTTTTGGCATGCGTGGCCCATCGGGCCGAACAAGTCTGCCAAGTTTCGTCGCTGTGGGTCACCTACTCCGAGAGATAATCGCGACTTCAGGCTCCTATTATGGGGTAACGGGGCCAATACGTGCGAGTTAGCGTATCTTCGGCGACACTTTCACCGGAAGCGGTGACACTGAGACGCCGCATTGCACTTTTGGCATGCGTGGCCCATCGGGCCGAACAAGTCTGCCAAGTTTCGTCGCTGTGGGTCACCTACTCCGAGAGATAATCGCGACTTCAGGCTCCTATTATGGGGTAACGGGGCCAATACGTGCCAGTTAGCGTACCTTCGGCGACACTTTCACCGGAAGCGGTAACACTGAGACGCCGCATTGCACTTTTGGCATGCGTGGCCCATCGGGCCGAACAAGTCTGCCAAGTTTCGTCGCTGTGGGTCACCTACTCCGAGAGATAATCGCGACTTCAGGCTCCTATTATGGGGTAACGGGGCCAATACGTGCGAGTTAGCGTACCTTCGGCGACACTTTCACCGGAAGCGGTGACACTGAGACGCCGCATTGCACTTTTGGCATGCGTGGCCCATCGGGCCGAACAAGTCTGCCAAGTTTCGTCGCTGTGGGTCACCTACTCCGAGAGATAATCGCGACTTCAGGCTCCTATTATGGGGTAACGGGGCCAATACGTGCCAGTTAGCGTACCTTCGGCGACACTTTCACCGGAAGCGGTGACACTGAGACGCCGCATTGCACTTTTGGCATGCGTGGCTCATCGGGCCGAACAAGTCTGCCAAGTTTCGTCGCTGTGGGTCACCTAAACCGAGAGATAATCGCGACTTCAGGCTCCTATTATGGGGTAACGGGGCCAATACGTGCCAGTTAGCGTACCTTCGGCGACACTTTCACCGGAAGCGGTGCGCTGAGACGCCGCATTGCACTTTTGGCATGCGTGGCCCATCGGGCCGAACAAGTCTGCCAAGTTTCGTCGCTGTGGGTCACCTACTCCGAGAGGTGGTAGGTGTTCTGGACACTACTCAGAGTTCTGGAATATCGAAACCATCGGAATTATAGATTCACCTGAAAGTGGTGATGACGAAAAAGCTATGCTAAACTTCAAAGAGACATTTAGGCGAGAGAATGGTAGATATAGCGTAACATGGCCTTGGAAAGGTAACAGTGAGGAACTCCCAGAAAATCGCGGGTTAGCTTTGGGTCGACTTAGGTCACTTGTGAAAAGAATTCAAAAAGAATCTGATTTGATGGAAAGATATGATAACGTGATAAAGGACCAAGTTGAAAAGGGTATTATCGAAAAGGTTGAACGTAATTCATACAGTGGATCAAAGCATTATATTCCTCACCATGTAGTGATTACAGCAGATACGACCACGACGAAATTGAGAGTAGTCTACGATGCTTCTGCAAAAGTCAGAAAACAAGGTAAATAATTCAGTCTAAATAAACGGTTGCGTCTATCCAAATGATCAGTTTGCCACATCATCTGATGATAACGCACATTTATTCTGGTTTAAAAGCCATCTGTAAACACTCGATTGAAATTAAGTGAGCCTTATAAACTGATCAAACGCGCTATTGGTACATTTTGTATCGTAAAAATGTCATATTACGATATATTGTTGTATTGCGTCGTTATACTTGCCCGTTCTTTATGGAAAGTTCGATTGTAAACAATTACACCGAAACACATTATTATATATTTTTATAATTACGAAAGTGATATAATGATAAGAACATAAGGTATAGCAGTCTATAAACTACCCGCTACCGACATAATGGAAAGACGGCATTTGTCCGAAGGCTAGCGCTGACGACAAGACACATATCTTTATCAAAGATTAAAATGTTACATATCGAGTGATCGTGGGATATAGATATTAATATATTAAAATGAAATAAGGATTTGTTTTATATGAGTTTGATTTGTAAGTTATTTAAAAAAAGGGGCTTATGATTTAAGGTTTCTTATTTTTAGATGTCTACTACCAGATAAACACACCATTTAATTGCGTAAATAATGCGTGTTTCTTACTGTTCTCACTGATACTCATCTTTTTAGGAAAGTATGCATTCGTTATGAATTACATACATACATATTAACTTACTGGAAGTGGGAAACTAATGCTGATATGTGAGTTACAGGTTAATTGACTAATATCAGAACCCGTATTCAACAACCCATAATTCTAAGACTTTGGATTTTGCAGGCTCTTCATTCTTCAAGACGTTAATAAATATATCCATGCAAACAGCCGTATCCGAGGTAAATATAAAAGGGACTCAAGTTACATCAATTATTAATCTATTTACACGTTTACCTAATATTACACTACAAGTGAACCATATTCCAAAAAGTGCCTTCCAGATTAATAGCAACGTTTTTAAATCTTTTGCCGGTTCCTATATTGTAAAACAAACATTTTTGTTGATTTTCATCAATACCGAGTCTCCGCAGTTTCTTCTTGATGGGTAGCAATGTTTTGTTTAGGATTTGACACGGTAACCTAGTAGTACACAAAAGACCCAACATACCATATAAAAAAAGACATTTAGATGTAGATTTATCATGTTTGAGTAATATTTAAGGCTATGGAAACAATGACACTTATTTTTTATGATTTGACCTTGTGAACGAGTTTCGTGAACGTGATCTATATTGGTTTTAACACGATATAGATGTTGCCAATATTAACATTCTGATCAAGAATCATCGTGTTTGAGTCATGTATGTAGTTTATAGAAAACAATCAATGTTTGTCTTAGATTTGACCTGGTTATCTAGTTTAACGCAAGTTCCCATATTCGAACTCACTAAGACGTTTTCGAGATATACATTATTACGAAGTTGTATCAATTATTTGAAATAAGTGTGGCCGTTGAAGTGAAAATACTGATTTTCTAAGATATGACATGAAAATATAGCTTTTGAAAGCCAAGAATCGAACTCGGCTTTGATTTTGTCAAGATCAAAGTCTCGAACGTTTCTTCGAGATTGAGTCATACATGCAGCTGCTATAGTAGTGACACATTTGACCAAATTTCAGACGCGCGAGATCAAGATTAAAACTTGGCCTAGGCATTATCCAGATAAACTAGCTGACCCAGTTTCGTCAAGATTAAGTCTTAAATATGAGCGGAAACAAGGTTTAACTAACATTTTACATGGTGACCTAGTTTTTGGACGCATTACCGATTCGAAGACGACATTAAGTGTTGACTGTGGCGTCTTAAGGAAAACAATGTTTGTATAAGTGGTGCCCAGTTTTTTTGACACACGAGAGCCATATTCAAACTTTAACCTATGGTTACTTAATCTATGGTAACTGTGCATGTTTTTTACGTAGTGCATATGGTATAATAGAGTAGTTTTAAAGTATAAATGAGTAGTTTTGATCGATTTCTTTTGAAACAGTGTTGCAAAATGTATTTGTATCTGCGATACGTAAAATGTTCTTATGTAAAGCGCATTTGAACGTGCACTCTTGCATGAAAAGAGCGCTATATAAATCCGGTATAATAATAATAATACTACTAATAATAAGAATGACTATATAGACACACGGCGAACATACAGCCAAGTAAAACTCTGTGGTCGTTGTTATATTATAGCAGTTGTATTAGTTATTTAAAACTCGTATAATATGATTGAAGAATGGTAATTTAATGTTTCAAAAAGTGAAAAACGTGACAAAAATCGTTGAAAATATTTGTCGTCATGCCTTCGAAATTCTCAATTTCAACCATTTGAGTAATGTTAACATACAATAGAACATCAAATAGAAAGAACATGTATTTGGAAGCTAAGGTAGATACTGGATTGATTATTCACTATTGAAACATAAATTGTTTACTCGTGACTACGCAATTATTGATAACAGTTATTTCATGTATCACTCGTAAAATAAAACAAATAAATTTAATATTTTACAAACATGTAATAGAAAATTAATTAAAGTTTTGGAATCATTAATGGTTGCTACTAAAGATTAAAGAAACACATTTTTGACGTGTATGTATTTTACTAAGGCTTTACAAGGCTGAACACAGGCTTTTCAAGGCTGAACACAAATAAAAACGCATGAAAGCTGTATAAAATTTGGACATAAATATGGGCTTATAACGGTTCACTTCCTAGGAGTCTCAAAACGGTTTACTTACAAATATTGGCAATATGCATGAAAATATTTTTGAAATAAATTTCACAATGCAATCAATTTCTTTTTTGAATTAGTAGTTTCAACTTTTAGGTGTAATTGATCAAAACAGCATTGAAAATCATATAAATAAGCATTATTTCTTATCATAATATAGGCATGCACATGCTATCAATACAATCGATTCATTTTTAACACTACATTTAACCTGTAGCCAAAAAGCCGCTAAAGCTTTAACAAGTGCTATGTAACAACAACACTAAACCGTCCAAATGGACTAATGAAATTATTTACTCACTTTGAGGCATGTGAGGCACACAGCGATCAATGATTTCGTTCATAATTTATTTTAGCAATCCTTTCTTTCTCTCCGTTAACCCCTATGGACATTAAAAGAATAAAGCCAAATGTATGCGTTATAATCAGGCAAGTAACCAAAAGCCATATTTGAATAAAATTCATATTTAAATGGGGACGTGGCCCCGTAAAAAGCTTAATATGAAAAAGCATACTTTGTTAAAACGTGTGGTATAGCTTGCACTGTCCACGCCTACTTGCAGGACACGCCTACGGCATGAATGACTCTTTGATAGCATGTTCAGGGACAGACTGTTTTGTATGCTTGACGAGTACGGATGTAAATAAAACCAGTATAACCTTCAATGGTGTTTGTTCCTTAAATGGAGTTCCTTTAATGGTGCTAACTAGTGTATTCTGTAGATGAAACACTACAATTGGCGACGAGGATATTAAACGTTCAATTACATTGTCTTAAATGATGGAAAAAGAAAACGACTATTTGCCCCGATTCGATGTGCATGGTGAACCGTCGGGATTAGCGGCAAAGTGGAAACGTTGGTTTCGAGCGTTTGAACTGTATGTTGTCGGGAAAGGAATTAAAGACAATGACCGTAAACATGCATTGTTGCTTCACATGGCTGGCATGGAAGTGCAGGATGTATTCTATACTTTGCCGGAAGGAGAGGGAGCAAACGTTTATGCTAGAGCCGTCGATGCGCTAAGCAAGCATTTCGCGCCACAATCGAATGTTCCTTACGAAAGACATATGTTCCGGAAGTTAGATCAGTCGCCGACAGAATCCGTAGATCAATATATCACACGGTTGCGACAGAAAGCAGAGACGTGTGAATTTGAGAACACAGATGAGCAAATTAGAGATCAGGTGATTGAGAAGTGCATTTCAAGTGAATTAAGACGGAAACTTCTGCAAAAAGGACGGGATTTAACCCTGACAGAATTGCGTTCCATTGCGAGAACATTAGAAAATGCTGAACATCAGGCAAAATGCATTGAGCAAAGCCCACAGGCGGTAAACACAACAACAAGCCGAACAACAAAAGGTACGTTTGCACGGAAAAATCGTATTCAAAATGACGTTCAATGTTTTAAATGTGGGAAACGGGGTCAAATTGCAAAAGACAGCACGTGTCCAGCGCGTGGAAAGCACTGCAATAAGTGTGGCAAGATAGGACATTTTGCGATTAAATGCCGATCGGGTGAAAAGTCGAAAAAGAAACCGCCTACTGTGCGTCAAGTTGTGGACACAACTGATGACAGACAGTTCACGTTTACTGTACAAAATAAGTACCCGACAGCAACATCGATAATGGTCGAAATTGGTGGTGTACAAATAAAGGCGATCATTGATTCCGGTTCCAGCTGCAACATTGTGGATAGGAAAACGTGGGAGTTCTTGAAACGAAATGACATAAAATGCAGGGACGAGCCAAGGAAAACAGAACTGTATGCCTATGGATCTAAGGAACCACTGAAGACTGCTGGTGTATTTTGGACAACGATTGTTTACAAGGGTGTAGCGGTAGATGATGCAGAATTTGTTGTCATTGAGGGATCCGGACAGTCCTTATTAAGCTGTGATACAGCTATGCGACTTGGCGTACTTAAAATAGTGCGTCAAATGGAAACCCCTGGAATATCGGATGTTGTTAATAATTACAACGAATTATTTACGGGACTTGGAAAACTGAAATGTTATCAACTTGAAGTGCCCATTGACCAGGCTGTAACACCTGTAGTGCAACCGACCAGACGCGTGCCATATCAGTTACGAGAGAAGTTGGAAGCTAAAATCAAAGAATTACTCGACTCAGATGTCATTGAACCCGTAAGTGAACCGTCGAAGTGGGTGTCCCCTGTCGTCATAATACCAAAGAATGATGGCGACATTCGACTTTGCGTTGACATGAGGCAGGCAAACAGAGTCATACAAAGGACTAGGTATCCAATACCAACAGTGGACGAAGTGTTGCAGGAAATGAATAACAGCAAGTATTTCAGCAAACTGGACATTAAAAACGCGTATCATCAAATTGAACTGTCCCCAGAATCACGAGAAATCACGACGTTTACAACACACAGTGGACTTTTCAGGTATAAACGTTTAATGTTTGGAATATCATGTGCTCCAGAGATGTACCAGATGATTTTGCAACAAACATTGCAAGGCTGTGAGGGTGTTAACAGCATTGCCGATGATATTATTGTCCATACTGCAACGAAAAAACAACATGATAAATGTTTAAATAATGTGCTATGTGTATTGAGAGACAAAGGTTTTACACTTAACAAGGAAAAATGTCAATTTTACATGAATAAGTTAGTGTTTATGGGTCATGAGCTGTCTGAGAGAGGGATAGGGGCAACGCAGGTCAAGGTCGATGCTGTAGTAAACGCGCCTGAGCCGCGAAACGCGAGCGAGGTTCGAAGTTTCCTCGGTTTAGTGAATTTTTGCGCAAGATTCATACCGAATTTGTCTACGATTTCCGCGCCGTTAAATGATCTGTTAAGAAAGAAAACGGTGTTTAAATGGGGTCGGTCTCAACAGGACGCGTTCAAAGAATTAAAAAGAAGGCTAGCATGTGCCGAAACATTGGGGTATTACGATAAAACCGCGCCGACAAAGGTCATAGTCGATGCGAGTCCTGTAGGACTAGGTGCTGTGCTCGTGCAGGTTCAAAATGGGGAAAACCGCGTAATAAGTTTTGCCAGTAGACGCTTAACTGATGTTGAGAGGAGATACTCACAAACTGAAAAAGAGGGTTTAGGCGTAGTGTGGGCATTAGAGCGTTTTCATCCATGGCTTTATGGTATCGAGTTCGAGCTTCTTACTGACCACAAGCCACTTGAATACATTTACGGACCAAGGTCAAAACCGTGCGCTAGACTTGAGCGATGGGTTCTTAGGCTGCAACCGTACCGATTTACGGTTAAACATGTGAACGGTCGAGACAATATTGCAGACGCACTGTCGCGACTTCCGCTCAAGCACAGTTCTAGGACAATAGATAGTGTAGATGACCACGAATACATTAAATTTGTTGCGCGCGAAGCAACACCCAGTGCTATGACCACTCGAGAAATAGAAGAGGTATCATTTCGTGATGATGAGATAAGCAGATTACGCGAAAGCGTGACGAACGGGACGTGGGATAAACACGAGCAAAATCAGTTCATACATATCAAAGATGAACTGTGTGTAATTGGTTACTTAGTACTTAGGGGTACGCGAATCGTTGTCCCGCGTGAATTACGCAAACGCGTATTAGACTTAGGTCACGTAGGTCATCCGGGAATCGTGTTGATGAAAAGCAACTTGAGGACCAAAGTTTGGTGGCCGGGTATTGATAAGGAAATTGAAAATTACTGTAAAACGTGTTATGGCTGTCAGTTGGTAAGCCAGTCAACAAATCCCGAACCGATGACGAGAACCGAGCTACCAAGTGCCCCATGGCAAGATTTCGCCGCGGACGTATTAGGTCCGTTGCCATCAGGTGATTACATTTTTGTTTGTGTCGACTATTACAGTAGGTATGTAGAGCTTGAGGTCACCAAAGTAATAACTAGCGAAAAACTAGTGTCAATATTAAGGAAATGGTTTTTGACGCATGGCTTGCCATTATCTCTACGTACAGACAATGCTAGTAGTTTTGTTTGCGAGCATTTCGAAAATTATTTGCAGTCTCAAGGAATCGAACACAGGCGAAATACTCCCTTGTGGCCGCAAGCAAATGGGGAGGTTGAACGTCAGAACCGTTCAATACTAAAGCGATTACGCATATCTCAAAGTCAAAATCGTAATTGGCGATTAGACCTCGATGATTACCTGATAATGTATCGAAGCACACCCAATTCAGTAACGGGTATGTCACCTGCTGAGATGCTGTTCGGTCGTAAGATAAGAACATGTGTTCCTGAAATTAATACGTATAGGCGGGAAGATAGCGAAATACGTGATCGTGATTCCGAGAAAAAGGGGAAAGGGAAAGTATACTCAGACGCGAAACGAAATGCAAAAGAGAGCGAAATTGTACCAGGCGACAAGGTTCTTCTGAAGCAAAATAGAAACAATAAACTCGACACTCCGTTCAGTTCCGATAAGTACAGAGTTATAGATAAGAACGGGAATAGCGTGGTTGTACGTGCCGATGATGGTACCGAGTATCGGCGAAATGTAACGCATATGAAAAAAAAGAATGAACACAATCCTCAGACAGACTCAAATGTAAACAATTCTAAAAGTGAACATTGTCAAATTAATGTATCATCTGCGGGTAAAGACAGACCGATAAGGGTTCGGAAAATGCCCGAGAAATTTAATGATTTCAAACTGGTGTAAATGCACCGCTAAATAGGCATGTAATTTACTGGTGTTCATTCGAGACAACACACGTGGCGCTTATCCCGCGGATGCTAGTAAATTTCTATTAAACTGACATGTGTATCATGCTCCGAGTGTAAAATGGCTTATAAACGGAAATTTATTAACAGCCAGTGTGGTCGCTCATTACTTTCATGTTAACGATAAAAGGGAATTGTGTGAGAACATTGCTAGTACAAGCGGCGTGCTATTTTATTTTCATTGATAAAATGTTTTCATTTGTGATGTTTTTGTTTTGATTAAATTTAGTTTAGATTGTTTCATAAATGCATGGTGTAATTTGTTATCATGAATTGTTTGTGAACGTATGGGTTTATGTTAAGAGTATGTATTTGTTGATCATGCATTATTTGGTTTGAAAAAAAGGAGGGATTGTGGTATAGCTTGCACTGGCCACGCCTACTTGCAGGACACGCCTACGGCATGAATGCCTCTTTGATAGCATGTTCAGGGACAGACTGTTTTGTATGCTTGACGAGTACGGATGTAAATAAAACCAGTATAACCTTCAATGGTGTTTGTTCCTTAAATGGAGTTCCTTTAATGGTGCTAACTAGTGTATTCTGTAGATGAAACACTACAAAACGTATATTTATTTTTGTGTTGGGGATTGTTCTTTTGCAGCGTTTGTGCTATTTTATAATACAAAACCAACATACATTTTCAATAAGGGACAGTTGCTCGAACGAACTAAACAAGTACCGTTATTACTTTCTCTCTGCATAATTACTAGCTGTGTATATTAAAACATTACATGTATGATGCACATACCCTTAGTAGTCTAGTAATGTAAATATGTAAATATGTTGTATTTCCATGAACAGATACACGTTGATATTTAACATGATTTCAAAAGTAGTTTAGTATTTTCCTCGGAGGCAAAATCAGTTGTTATGATACACGTAATCTGCATATTATAACCATAGAAATAACAGTTACACGGAGATATAGGCAATTTTCTCCAGGAATATATATATATGAAAAGTCGATACGCACTCATGTAAGTAATATATGAAAAAAGAGCAATAAACATTACAAGAAAGTATAAGTTACCATTCACTTGTGTTTTAATTAAGGCAAGTTTCGAATGAACATAGGCAATACGACATCATACATCCAAAACAACAATAAAGCAATGTAGAGCAATAAAAAATAAAAAACACAAACGAACTGAACATAATTCTTACGAACATGATAAGTTCAATACGGTAAAAACGTAACAAATAAATACGCTTCTTCTCACATAAAGGCAATCCAAACTAAGATTTCAGTGTTGACATAGATTGTCGGTGGGATTGTTGGCACAACCCTAAATAAACTATAAAACGGCTTAAATAATAAATTGATTGAAAGTTTGAATCAATAAGAAGATAACGATCGAGCTGTGCATTTTAGTGATGGTTTACGTTTTAACATGGAAAGGTATTATACATAACAGAAATATACCATAAGTTGTCGTTTATACAAATGGCTTTCATAAATATGTATCTAAAAAATGCATGGAAGGGCACGGACTTTTAAAACATATTGCTATGTTCACACTTATAAACCCACTCGAGTTGGCGCAACAAATAAATATAAAGTTTAGCGCACGGATTCCTTAAAAAGTCAAAAATCACATGGATACATATCGTAGCTTCTTTATGTGGATTGAAAGTCAAATAAACTTATTTATATCAATATAAGTTAAACAACAAACACACAACACCATTGTATTTTATTCTTCAATTTATAACAGTTCATTTAAAAAAAGCTGTAAAAATATCAAAGTATTAAGGCCTCCAGTTAAACAGAGTGTCCACATTGTGACAGGCTAAACCGTTTAATGACTAGTTTTGTTATGACACGTTTGAATCTTTGTCAGAAACATTTTCTTGTGCTTTTTCGTGAACGACCAAAATGCGATTGGAATGTATGTCTTTGTAAAGAGCTTAACACAGCAATTTTGTGTTCTGAAATTTTAAGCTTATTCCTTTATAAAAGTATTCAGTTTGAAAAATGACTCGCAATGGTGTTTACTATGAAATATTAAATAAAATGTGTATATTCATATTTGAGAAAATATACACGATTGACACTCTGAAATTAAATTATTAAACTTTCATTTTTATTTTTTTGTATTCCTCACAAGTATACATTGCGCTATATACACACCGGAAAAACACTACCAATAATCTACGAAAATTAATGATATCCTGTTTAAATAGCAATGCTATAGATACGTTGAAATGTACACCCTATCAAATACATGCAATATAGACGCGCATTCTATGCACCAATACACACACAACAAGAGGGCAATGATGGCCCTGTATCGCTCCATTGTTTTTTATGCGAAAAAAAAGTGCAATGCACATGGGTTAAAATGTGCTCAAGCATGTGACTTTCTCTTTCTATCCCTCGTCCCACTGGGCGCTTAAAGTTGGAAGGGTGAGCATTTTTATATATGGAAAACGTTACTACGGTGTTAACTAAACAGACTTAAAAGCCCGGGAATTGTCGCACAGGTTCTTGCTTATAACGTAGGTACATTTTTCCCTCCAATAGATATTGTCGTTCTTTCTATTTCACATATTTTTAGATGCTGAAGATCAAATCTACGCATGTTCTACAAGATTAATGAAAGTTCCTTCATTCAATCATGGTAGCCCTATGCCCAATGGTTATGGAAAGGAAGATTTTTTAAATTTGCACAGAGAGGCTTTATATAAGCATATGTTCAGTTTTGTGATCCACGGGGCAGGGCCAAATTTGAGCCCATGGGAATAATTTGAACACACTTGGTAGAGGACTATTAGATGTCACTACATACCAAATTAAGTAGCCCTAGGCTCTATAATTATGAACAAGAAGATTTTTAAAGTTTGCACAAAATAGGCCGAATTTAAGCATATGTTTATTTTGGTGACACCCGGGGCAGGGTCAAATTTGACCCCAGGGGCATAATTGGACCAAAACTTGGTAGATTACTTTAAGATTTTTATACAGTCCAAATTTGGTAGAAATAGGCCAAATGGTTATGGACAAGTAGATTTTTAAAATTTGCACAAAATAGTCCCAATATAAGCAATTTTGTGACCCCTGGGGAACGGTCAAATTTGATCCCAGGGGCTTAATTTGAAAAAACTTGGTAGAGGACTATTATATGTCACTACATACCCAATTTGGTAGCCCTTTGCCATACGGTTATGGACAATATTTTTTTAAGTTTGCACATAATATTGGTGCGGATTTCACATGTCGATTTCATCCTTCTGGTCATTTTCTTCTGTTTACAGGATTTTTGCACTGTGGAGTAGGGTGCGTACAATCGATCGTTTGTGTTCAAGGTGGTGGTTGGACTGACAGTTCAGATACTGGTCGGTCTACGTCGGCTTCCTTTAAACCGTGGTTTTCGTCGACACATCGTCTGCTACGTGAACACATTTCCAGGAACGGAATACGACCGTATGCTTCCACCTCTGATGTGAACTTACTATGTTATTCATTTGAGTTGATGTGATCCGTGAAATCGTGGATATCGTATTCATTGATTTTTGTCATGGTGTCGTCCACGTACAGAGGAACGGTGTGTTCCGGGCAGTTTCCAAAGCCTGCTTCTCAAAGAACTCCATATATAAGTTCGAGACGATCGGCGATACAGGAGATCCCATGGCCGCACCTTGCTTCTGTTGGAAGAATTGTTGATTGTATATGAAATATGTGCTACTAAGGAAGAGGTCTAACATCTCAATCAATTGTTCAACACTGAGCTCAGATCGTTCGTTGAGTTTGATGTCTTCAGCCAATTTGCTCTTGATCACTCTGAGTGCTTTAGGTACTGGAATTGAAGTGAAAAGTGCTGATACATCATATGATACCAGTTTCGTGCCTGGGGGTACTTCGAGATCCTTGATCTTCTGAACGAAATCCCCCGAGTTAAATATGTGGTGTTCCGTTTTACCCGCCAAAGGGCTAATGACCGAAGCAATGTATTTAGCGGTTACGTACAGTACGCCCCCTGTGCTTGATACAATGAGTCGTTAAAGAGTATCCTTTTTGTGAATTTTTCGAAGTCCGTATAGTTTTGGAACGTTCTCTGCTGTGGGATACACCCGGGGTGTATGACATTCTCCTCGTATCACGTGACCCTTTACCGGTCATGTGACTGTGACGTCAGTAAGCCAGTAATCAGCTGATAAAGAAGATGTGATATCTTCGAAAATTCCAAGGTAAACAAACTGGCTCTGAGTCCAAGAACTTACTCAATCATGCATCAACCAGTGCAGAGAAACCTCCATGACCGAATATCATTTGCGTTTCGTTTTTTGTATTGTTGATGATTTTCTACATTTTCGAGTGATTGATTCATCGGGAATCAAACGCAATAAGTCTCTAACCAATACGATCGTCATGAAAAAATCTCAACCTTGGTGCAACCGACAATCAAAACATGTCTGTGCGCACGCCGACCAGTCATCGATTTGAACCCTTCCTTGGCTTTTCTGTTTGAGTTTGAATGTAACTGCCGTGATACTTCCTTGACGTTGGTTGATATTTGCTTGGAGTGAAGGAAGATTATTAAAATAGACCAGACTATATTCAAAATATACTAATAAAAGCGTGTTGCAATGCTACTTTTTACACACTAAACGACATCATCAGATATTCCGCTCTATTCATCATGTACTAAAAATACGTAAAACATATGAATCCGATGTTTTCTGTTTATTTTATTATTATGCTTAACAATCGCCACAAATTAATACATTTAAATGGTCTTTAACTTGCTATATATTATCCTTTTATCAATATTCGTCATAAATGTTTGTAACGTAAGTCGTAAAATATTTGCAATGCGTTTAAACATATGCTATTGATGCAAACAAGAGCCTTTTAACGCTTTTCTTAAGCACTCTTACTCTTAATCGTTGCCTCGAAACAAAAAGTGTCGCGTCACTCAATGCGTACCTGTTACAAATAACCATGACACTTCTTAGATGAAATTTTGACTGTGTGGTTTCCAATAAAATCCAATAAGTTTTAGACTGGCACATTACACACACTGAGTATTGAAAGCCATATCTGGAGCTTTGGTCCGTGTACTACAGACTTCATCAGCAGAACGATTATCTACTGTTGGGAAACGTTAGCAACGCTAATTGTCGGGCTGAGCGATGTTAACATACGTAGATGACACCCACACAAAACAGAAGGTTGAACATGTCGAGGAGTTTACAGAGCACCAACTCCATTTACCCCGACATAATGTTCACGATGGAAAAAGAACAGAACGGCTCGCTAGCTTTCCTCTACACCAATACAATCAGACAACCGGACCGCAGCTTAAAAATCACTACAGAAAACCGGCACATACAGACCAATATTTAGATTTCAACTCCCACCTTCCGAATGAACACAAACTGCCAGTAGTAAGAACTCTTTTTGGCAGAGCTAAATCAATAATATCAGAAGAACAGGACATTAATAATAAAATGCAGCACGTCAGCCAGGCCTTGAAGTTGTGCCACTATCCGGAATGGGCACTGCAGAAAGGAAGAAACAGGCCAGCAAACCCAAGTCCAGTACGGAGAGCAAGAGAGTACAAGGGCAAACCAAGTCTTTAAGCCACATTAAACTCTAAGACAATTGCTAGTTCACCTTAAGGACAAACCAGACAAGAACGATATCTGCGGACTTTTTTACCATAACAACTGTGATGGCCATCCAAAGGAACAGTGTTCAATGGACAATATTGGTGAAACTGAACGAAATCAACAAGCACGATTTATGGAACACATGAGACCGAGTTCAACATCATCTGAGGTCTGAAGGCATATACTTGACTGTAAACCGAATCACACAATCACAATGAAGAACGTTAGGATTCTGGACCGTGAGCCATATTTGTTCGAGAGAGGGGTCAAGGGGGTTATTTACATCCATGCACTAAGACCGGCGCTAAACAAGGACGGGGACGCTACCAACTCTCGCAGACCTGGGACCGTACGTTTACATCGCTCACCCCGACAATTAGCGGTGTTAACGTTTCCCAATAGTAGATAATCATTCTGCTGATGAAGTACGTAGTACACGGACAAAAGCTCAATGTATGGCTTTCAATACTTAGTGTGTGTACTTTGACAGTCTAAAACTTATTGGATTAACAATGACACTTGTCACAAGCTTGGAAATGATATAAAAGTAGTCGAATGTAGCGCACATATGAAACTCCCAAAACTCTATAAGGATAGACATTCGTATCTACTGCTTTAAAAGCACAATACCAGCTTTAAGCATCAAATGAACTGGGCTCATTGCAAATCAGTGCAAATCATAGTGTATAAAAAGAGAATAAATGATTTCCGGGCTGTATGATTTACTAAACGAATATTCATACGTCACACGTCAACGAACATTTGTATATAACGGTTTAGTTTAGTTTCTCTGTTTCTTTATTTTAATCCCGCAACACTTGATTGGAATTTAGTGTACCTCATAAACTGATCATACGCTTTATTTGTCTATTTTGTATAGTTTACATGTCAGCTTGCGATAGATTGTTAGACTTCGTAGTTATTTTTACGCGTTCGTTTTGTGTGGTTCGCTTGTTTAAAGTTACCATCCTAGTTTTACCACTCCTGCAGTTTACTAGTTTTGACACTTTTGCGGTTTAACTGAATTCAGATTCGGGCCCGTATTCACAAACGAATTCTTCGATGTGAGAATAAAGAATATACTTCGATCCATGACAAATAAACCCAGCGTATGAATGTAAACAAACTACCACTGGTTATAATGTCAAATATTTACGTGATCACTCAATAACCAAAATCTTAAACAAACCTTCATGTCACTGTTTTCTATTATCGTTTTTGACTAGTCTGCTTTGATCGTGTACGTGAATAAAATATCCACCTGCAAAGCACATTATCTTAGGATTACATAGGAGGTTTATGAACTTATATTTTTTGGATATATCAAATAATTAAAATCATCAAGGAGACACAGGAATTCGATGCACATAAAACGTTATCAGTTCAATTTAAAATGATAGGATCGGAAAGACAACGACATGGGGTACAGCTATAAGCTTTTTATCAAAAACTAGGATTTATGCAGATTTCTCTTTAGATATACGATGTTAACACAAGCCTTGGGCTGTATTTGCATTGTGTGGGGCTTAATCTGTGCGATATGAAAAATATCGGCTTTTCGCCCACATAATCTCGTTATTCCCGCATTGTTGAGTTAAGAAAGATCCTATGTGTCAAATAACGATGAGAAATTGGGTGAAATATTTGGGTTTTCTTTATGTACGAAATATTGGCAAGTATATCAAAAAGATTAAATATTTGGATCTGGTGTATGTTTAACAACAAAGGAGTTACGATGCTGTTAACACAAGCCTTGGGCTGTATTTGCATTATTTATTGGTATCACAATGCTGATTAGCGGGTGCATACTTGAATAGTGACTTCTCCAATCCTAGGTTGTAATTCAGCCAATCAGAAATAAACAAGCATAGAACACTGACCAATGGGATTCATAACAGAGTTTCATGGGGCAAATGTTAGAGGGGAATAGGGCAGTTAGCGTTTAGACCTAGAGGTGGACAGATTAAAAAGACACAATCATGTAGCAATCACAACGTATTTGTATAACTGAAATATTAGTTAATTCAGACATTAAATTGGACTAGAAACTAGAAACTGATATATGGTGTTGTTGAATATTTTATCCTTCGTTATGCAGAGAAATTAATACTACTTGAGAGGGACGGACTTGTCCCATGCGTGACACGAGAAAATGGTAGTTAATGCAAATCTCGTTATCTTGGCAATACGCGCATGACGAGATATCGAATGATAGACTACACACCAGTAATTTAAGAGTAATGAACATTGCTAGTAACAATGTGTCGTTTATGAACTATGAACGATTACGGTACAGTCACATATTGTGAGATAAATATGAAAAGCCACAAACGTGTTGAAACTTTAAAATATATTACGCACACAATTAAATTATTTTAGGATCATTAAATAGTATAATAATACCGAAAGTAACGTCTGTTTTGGGAAAAAACGTTATAAAATAGACAAAACATTTTCAAACTCTAAATGTTTTATAACGCACTAGTGAAAATATTTATATAACGTATAACATTTTTTATTTGTCCGTTCCATTTTTTTTCCTTTATAGGAACTACAAAACGTAACATATAATAAATCTCTGAGAACAAATACGAGGGAATGTGAAGTGAACTTAATTAGTTAGTTTCAACTACGTTGTATTTGACAAAAACAACTGAAGATTTAAACTTTTTATTTGTTACGACGATTTTGATATTCATATTAAGGTAGCGCCACTGTAATGATTTCCCGCGATTTCTTCAAAGATCGAAGAGCCTTTTTACCTGTTTACTTATAAATATCTAATTTAAGCACGTACTTACGTGAAGTTGTCGTGGTCGAGTGGTTAAGGCGATAGACTCGAAATCTTTTGGGATCTTCCCGCGCAGGTTCGAATCCTGCCGACAACGCATAATTTTTGCGACACTTTTTATTTCTTTTGCAACGTAATTTGATTAAATATAGCATATAAGCTATGTTTATTGTGCTTATATGTGCTTATTCTTCAATTTTTTAAATTAAAAAAATGTTATGGCTAATGGCCCGTATGTCTATGGGTGATTTACTGCTGAAAATACGAATCGTGCGTGTCACATTTTTAAAAGTTCAAAATATTACTTAAATGATACTATTTTGAATTTTATGACACTTTGTGTTTAACCAAACCAATTTCTACTTGGCTGAAACCACTTACATTTCATGGCGCTCTTCCATAGATAACAAGATTTAAAAAATATATGTCTGTAAAAGAATACTTGTTTTATCTTATCACCTTTGCTGCATCTGCACACACCAACTGCATGTCAATATTTGGAAATTTGGATGAATTATGGAACGTTCATATACCCCAGGGGTGCAAATAAACTGGACAAAAGCCGAGCGTGTGGGTGGTTGTTTTGAAAAAAATCAGAACATTTTTTAAGTATGAAAAGCCTACCTAATAATGTGCATGTAATTCACTGAAATGATGCTGATTATGAAAATAATATATTAGATTATAGTTGGAAAGATGCCAATTACAGTGGCGCTACCTTAAAACATACAGTTAAATCAGTTGGCCAAACATTTATTTTAATCTTTAAACATCTTTCAACGATGCTACATCAAGCATTTTTATTTTAAAGTATTTTTAAGGAATTGGAAACACTTTTTTTCCCTTTTTTTAATATCCCAATCTTTAATGTAATGCTATAATTTGTTATGTTTTTTTCGATGACTTGATGAACTTGAATTTGAATTTTGTCCAGATATTCCGATTCTGATTGTTTGCAATACGTGGTGGGATTTGGTGGTCTGTGACCTCCAGATGCTAAATATTGTTCATATTTTTTTAATAATTGGACATTTCAACAAGAAAGGGATTCAGTCTAAATGCGTGATTTTGTGGTAAAATGGAACTAACAAGCATACTTTTTACCATAACGTTTTATTGGTTACGATCTTTTTATGGACACACTCAACTCGATATGATAGTGAATCAGTGTTCGGACAATATTTTGGTTTCGGATAATGTTGTCAATGGCAAAGTTTACCAGGTTTCGGATAATGTTGTCAGTGGCAAAGTTTACCAGTGTTCGGACAGCAATTGGATTGTGGAAAGTGTTGAAATTTATCCACCTTGTATAGTAACCTAATGTAACTTCATCAACTTCAATTGTTTTACATCAAAGAGAAACTATAATTCACTATATTTTATGAAAAGTAATGACAAATTCCTGTCAATTTGTTTACTTTTATATGGGGATGTATATCCTTGTCCAGGACCTACTGCTGATAATGTTGACTGTAAAACACGTGATAGTGAGTACAACATTTTCAAAAACCGTGGACTTCACTTTCTACATGCTAACGTTACTATCCAAGGTTGAGAATACGTCTATTGGCACAAAACTCCCGTGCAGCATGTATTGGAATATCAGAAACATGGCTCGATGAAACTGTTTCAGATTCTGAAATTAAGATCCAGAACCATAACATTGTTCGTCGCGATAGAGGTGGTGGTGGAGTCTGTCCATTCATTCATAATGCATTGGCGTTTGACATCCGAAGTGATGTCCTTCATGAAAACTTGGAAGCTATTTGTGCAGAGATTCTTCTTCCGAAGACCAAGTCTATACTCGTAGGCATCGTCTATCGACCTCCGAGACAGTTGAAATTTCTGGAATTTCTTTAAGCTATGTGTTCTAGTTTACCTCAGTTTATGGAATAAGAAACTCTTATATAAGGCGATTTAAACATTGATGTTGTACCCGAAATAAATCAAAGTGTGCATTATTTCCCAATGTTTGCTCCTTTCTCAATATGTTTCATTTCGAACAGTTAATTAATACATCCACTAAAGTTGGACATTCATCGTTTACTACAATAGATCGCATTATTGTTTCAGACTCGGAAAATATTTCTCATTCAGGTGTTATAAATACATGTTTTAGTGACCATTTTTCTACATATTGCACAAGGAAAGTTTATAAAAAAATATATTGGAAAACATAACACTATTATAGCACTTTCTTTGAAACGCAACAATAAAGATTCACCAATCATTACTGGCGATTGACTGGACACCTGTGATACTTTGTGATTGTGTTCGAAAAGCATGGACTATTCTAAGGCTATATTTTTTAATGCCATTGATAATATTGCTCCCGTTCGTGAAATGCGTATTAAACGGAGGACAGAACCTTGGATTACTCCAGACATTATTAAGTGTTTAAATGATCGTGATAGTGCTTTTCATGTGTATAGGAAACACAGAACTGGAGAAAATTTTGCTAACTTTAAATTACTACTAAGAAACAAAGCCAATGATTGTATTTTTAATTTGTATTTTTAAAGCTAAAAGAATTATTTAAGTGAATCTTTTGAAAATCATAAAAATGATTCTAAATCCTTATGGAAATCCTTAAAGGAACTTTGTCTACCTTTAAAAAAAGGCAATTTATCAACTGCATGCAACATTGGTCTGAAAATAAATGATGAAATCTATTTAGATAAATTCGAGGTTGCTGAAAAATTTCATATATTTTTTTGTACTGTTGCATCTAATCGTACTGCAAAACCACATGCATCAGTGAACCGATTTGGCAAGCTGCTTAGCGGTTTGTATCTAATTTGTATTCATCAAAAGGCATTACACCTAGTAGTTATTTGTTTTCATTGATGTCAGAAAATAGTATTTTAAAGTATTTAAATAAGCTAGGGGAAAATATATATACTGGCCTAGATGGCATTCCATCTCGTTTTGTTAGGAAAAGTGCAACAATTATTACTTTTACTTTAACACATATTGTAAATTGTACATTTATACAAGGTACTGTTCCAGATGATTTGAAGGCTGCTAGAGTTGTTCCTCTTTTTAAAAAAGGATGATAAAACTGAAGTAGGTAATTACCGGCCTGTGTCTATTTTAAGTATAATCTCAAACAAATTTAAAAGTGTTGTATTTGACCAAATGTGTACTTATCTTAAAGAAAATGATTTATTATATAAATTTCAATCTGGCTTAAGAGTTGGTTTTTCAAATGGATCTTCAAAAAGCTTTTGACACAGTAGACCATTTAGTTCTTCTTATGAAATAAGCAACCATGGGTCTTAGTCCTGATGTTTTACAATGGTTTCAGTCATACCTTTCTGACAGGCAACAACTTGTTGATGTATCTGTTTTTTTCTTTTTTAGTGGTAAGGTTACTTGCGGTGTTCCCCAGGGATCCATCTTGGGGCCACTACTGTTCTTAATATATGTGAATGATATGCAGGCAGTGGTTAAAAATACACTTCTTCTGTATGCTTATGATTATGCCATTCTTGTCACATTCTTGTTGCAGGTAAAAAACAGGTATTTCGATGAAAAAGAACTGACCGATGAATTACAGTCTGTCAGTCAATGGTTAATTGTCAATAAACTAGCTCTTCATTTAGGTAAAACAGAGACAACTCTATTTGGTTCTAAACCTAGGTTCACTTAAAGTCAGGTGCTTCTGTCAATTTAAGTTGTAATGGTACTCATATTCAGTCAAATTCTTCAGTCGACTATCTTGGTGCTACACTGGATCAGTCTCTGTCTGGGGATTCCATGGCTAGTTCTGTTGTTAAAAAGTCCAATTCAAGGTTAAAGTTCCGGTAAAGAAAACGTGATTTTCTCTCATTCCACACTACGTAACTTCTGGTCATGGCTCTAATCCAATGTCATTTTGATCACGCATGTTCTTTTTGGTATCATGATTTACTAAATTTTTTAAAGATAAACTCGGGTCAAACGAAATTAATGAATACGATTTGTCATCAATTTGTCATAGGTCACATATAGGTAATGAACATTTTAATGATTTGAATTGATTACCTGTTCAAAGGAGAGTGGAACCAACTACCCTTTGTCATGTTTTCATAATAAAAAAACGGTTTGGCTCTTGAATATATGAGTGAAAGCTTTGTTCCCTCTGACACTCTTCATTCATACATGACTAGGTCAAATTATAGTTGGTGCTATATTTTACCAAAAGTCAAAGGTTTTGGTGCTAAATCTTGTGCGCTTGTGTTCTGTGGAACAAACCTCCTTCCTCTTTAAGGAATATTTCAAGTTTATCTAATTTTAAGTTTTCAGTTAAAACCCATCTTCTTAATATGTTATCACCCTTTTAGGTCTATATAGTAAGATTTGAATTGATCCACATTTTACTATGTCTTCTTTTTATGCTAAAAATTGTCTTTTATTCCTCAAATCTGTGATATTAATCTCATGTCTCTCTATGTCAATATCATCAATTTCAAAGGACCACAATGGAAATAAGAGATTAAGTTCTCTTTTATATGAAATCCTTGGTATGATGTTATTGACATGGTTTGTATTTCTCATACATGTTTTATTGTTTTACGGTTTTATCTTGTATGTAGATGTTGTATCATTATACTGAAATAAATCTATCTATCTTTCGATCTATCGATCTATCTATCTATCTATCTATCTATCTATCTATCTATCTATCTATCTATCTATCTATCTATCTATCTATCTATCTATCTATCTATCTATCTATCTATCTATCTATCTATCTATCTATCTATCTATCTATCTATCTATCTATCTATCTATCTATCTATCCATCCATCCATCCATCCATCCATCCATCCATCCATCCATCCATCCATCCATCCATCCATCCATCCATCCATCCATCCATCCATCCATCCATCCATCCATCCATCCATCCATCCTCCATCCATCCATCCATCCATCCATCATCCATCCATCCTCCATCCAATCCATCAGCCATCCATCCATCCATCCATCCATCCATCCAGCCAGTCCTCCATCCATCCATCCATCCATCCATCCATCCATACATCCATCCATCCATCCATCCATCCATCCATCCAGTCCATCCATCCATCCATCCATCCATCCATCCATCCATCCATCCATCCAGTCCATCCAGCCCATCCATCCATCCATCCAGCCAGTCCATCCATCCATCCATCCATCCATCCATCCATCCATCCATCCATCTATCTACGTGTCAATCTAGTTTGAAATATGTTCATTATAATGAAATTTGGGGAAAATGTGTATGCAAACAATGTCTTTTTAAAACTAATTCGTATTTCATCAAGTAAAACATCTAAGTGTGCATTTTTTTAAACCATTTGCCTGTTCATTGTCGAAAATTTACCCTATATGAACACAACAAAACACCAATTGCATCAGTAGGAAGTCACCAAAAGACTCTTAATTTGTCGACAATGACCATGCTATTAGACACAAGAAAGTGTACAGGCCAGATGATAACCGATCTAACGAACATGATACATTTAAGAAAATAAAGCATTGTGCAAGATAAATGCGTGTAAAATAAAACGTGATTAATACCATTTGCATTTGATTGCTTCAGTTACACTGGCATGAACATTGATGCTGTTCCATTTATAATAAAATGCAATCAGAAACTATGCATTGTACACGAATCCTCTATCCAAACGCATGTTAATCAGAAACAAATTGGTTAAGCTACCCTAACATTGTTCCAAATGCAATCCAAAGCTGGTTTACTTTAATGTAAGCTATCATCATCATCACCTTTAACAACATCATCATGAGAAGCAGCATTACCATTATCATTATCACAACCACAACCACCACCAAGACCAACACCACCACCAAGACCACCATCATCATCATCATTATCTTCATCATCATTATCATCGTCATCATCGTCGTCGTCATCTGTATCACCATTGGTAATCATTAGTATTATAAGCAGCGCATCAGTATATTCAACCGTAAAATTTATCCATATTATGAATTGTACACGCATTCACAATAAACTTGCTTGACAATATGAGTTAATATCACACATAATATTGGTTACCGTGTTATAGCCTTAACAGATTACATTTGTATCTCCTTTATTGGGCTGAACTAATGTATATTATGACGGACAAAAGATGATGACATGAAAGTTTCAATGATGATAGCGATGATAATAGTCGAGATAAAATCACGATGGCAATGACGAAAAACTAAGTTTTTATAGCTGAAATAAAGCGCCGTTGGCTCTGTTATCCCGCATGTTTTTAAAGTATTGAATAACGTTGCACCACGTAATATAAGTTAAATGTGTCTATGGCTAACACTGCCTAAAAAGCTTCTTTTTTAAAGTCGAAGTTAATATTAAAGGTAATGCTAAAATATCGTGTGAATACTGAATAAAATTGTACGCAATCGAATCTCTCATTGCAATAAACGAAATCAAATTAACTTTTTATTTTGTTTGTTTTATGTTTTTTAGTTTACCCATACATATTATTTCTGGTATAAATTAATTTTATAAGAAATACACATACACATTTGGGTATATTATAAATTAAGTAACATTGAAATATACCATCGCAGAGTAAATCTTTTGTTTTGCATATTCCTCGAATTTAATCGGATTCATTTGGCAACACAGTTATATATAACGCCAAATAATCTTGCGGTAACATATACAAAAAATGCAATAAGTAATGATATGAATACTGATAAATAATATTATTGAATTTGTAGTTCATAAATGGGCGAAATGTATAATGTTTAATGTTAGGCGATAAAAATGGCATATGCAAACAAATAAAGAACAATGCCTACAAGTTTGAATGTTGTTCATTAAAAGGTGTACGAGACCACCTACTTTAAAGGTTTTGTAGACAAATATATTGAGGAAGAAATGTACGAAGATCTCCATGATGATATCAGTATATCTCCTTTACTTCTTAGCCATACTTGTAAGTTGTATTTTGTTCATTCTTGGCGCGTGCGAAACTAAATTGTAGGCTTGCTTTTCTTCCTTTTTATGATCCCCCAAAAGATTTGGGGGGGGGAGCATATAGTCGCCACTTTGTGTGTCCGTCCGTCCGTCCGTGTGTCCGTCCGTGTGTCCGTCCGTGCACAATTTTTGTCCGGGCTATTTCTCAGCAACTAATGACCGGAATTCAATGAAACTTTATGGGAAGCGTCATAACCAAAAGGAGATGTGCATATTATCAGCGGGTTCTGGTCGTATACTTTTTCACAGAGTTATGGCCCTTTGAAATTTTCCATTTACTGTACATATAGTGCAATTCTTGTCCGGGCTATTTCTCAGCAGCTAATGACCGGAATGCAATGAAACTTTATGGGAAGCTTCACTACTAAGAAGAGATGTGCATATTATCAGCGGGTTCTGGTTTGATGATTTTTCACAGAGTAATGGCCCTTTGAAATTTTCAATGAACTGTACATATAGTGCAATTCTTGTCCGGGCTATTTCTCAGCAACTAATGACCGGAATTCAATGAAACTTTATGGGAAGCTTCCTTACCAAGAGGAGATGTGCATATTATCAGCGGTTTCTGGTCGGATGATTTTTCACAGAGTAATGGCCCTTTGAAATTGTATATAAAAAATGCTTGTCCCCCCAACTACTGTGCCTCAAGACGTTTCCTTTCATCTGAATATATAGTGCAATATTGTGACAACTTTGAAAAAACTTTGGGGATCATCACCCGTCTCCGACGGTTTCTTGTTTCTTCATATTTTTTATCACTTGCAGCAGGTGAAATCAAAACAACATAATTAACGCCCGTCAAGAAAAACAGCAACATGACACATTTAAGGAACATCCGTGGCGAGCGGGCGATTGATCGGCGTCGAGAAGAGCGATGTTCGCTCCATACTTCAATTAGTTTAAATAAAAATAAATAACTTGCAAACATGTTAATAGTCATACAATCCGTTCTAAGTTCAATATTTAGCCAAGTCATATTAAGCAAATCTGAGTTATGTCCCATGAAATAAAACATGTATAATTATAGCTAAATTTTCCGCTCTCTAACTCAGATTATTTACATCAGATCCTCCTGAAATTGGTGTTTACGTGTGTTGGCATTTAATCTCCACAAAGTTTTCTAACCACCTAATTACATGAAGACATTCTAAAATATGACTCTATTCTGACGTCAGCCATTCCGTTATTAAATGCGAATTGGCCATTTGCAATGTAGTTTATTACATATTAATAAATTTTCATAATTTAAAACGTGGAACTAAGATTGAAATTTTTATAAAATGATTTAAAAGTGTATGAAGTTACAAAAGATAACGCCTAAAATATGTTATATTTAAAATAAACTTAGACAGAATAAGTATCAAGTGAATGGTATTATCAAAGTGCATTTAGATACCTTACTATAATCAGAGGGGGTAATCACGTGACAAACAAGATGGCGACGTCCATTCCGAGGCAGGTATTTTTCGTCGTTTTATACCCTTTATTACTTGTGTTATTTTTTTTATTCCGCTCACTTTCCAGCCAGATTAGGAGGAAAGTTACTACCTTTTATTTCATAGTAATATTCGCTTTATATCTCAACCTTTCTCGGTGCGAAATTTCTTAGCGAGATGACCTAATTAGAGCTCCACTAAGACTATTTGCCGGGAGTAAAGTCGAGATATAAAGCGAATTTAAATACGAAATAAACGATAATCACCTTTTAACTGATATCACGACCATTAATTACGCGCGCCACCTCTTTTTTGAGATGCATTAATAAATGAGCCAGTGCTACTTCCGAGGTGGCGCTCAGGCCCGGATTTTTTCAAATTTAACAGAAAATTTTACATGGCGATTACGTTATATATATATTTTTTTGCAACATATTTCGCATTATTTTAAAAATCGACGAATGCAGTGCTATTCAGCGATTAAAAATTCATCCAAAGATGTACAGAAACATACAATCACAACCCATTTGAAAATGTGAGGACCTTTATAAGTTGTGTCATGGTAGATTTCGAAAAAGCAAATCGATGGCTTTTGCCCGTGTGACGAGCAAATTCCCAGCCAATTAAATCGCTCATTACATTTAACGATTGTATTGAAACTGTACAAGTTAATGCGTACAAAAAACCATCGGCTTCTAGCCGATCTAATAAATACATTTGCATTTTTCATACAGAGATGGAGCCAATGCCAATGAGGTGGCGCTCATAAAAGGAGGTGGCTCCAATGCACATTTATAGCTTTTTTAAGTGCTATATTTTATGTTATGGTTTATATTATGTTTACAAGACTTACATTATTTTGTGTAAGTTGACTACTTCAGCGCATTTGAGTCGCGTGCGTTTTTAATTAGAAAAAGAAGTTATCTAATAATTTCTTGATGGTTTTAGACGTTCATCTTTGTAAGAAAAGAACATTTAACATGCATGATACAAAAAACTTAACGGACAATACCGAGCTATCTTCATTTTTTGGGAGTTGATCGTGGGGAAAAAACATTTATGAGCCTAATAAAGATTCGTTGACCTTGGCCTTTTAGTAAATTAAGCATTTGGATTACGGGACATAAATCATCGTTTCAAAAAGAAGTTGTATCTTATATTTATTTCGTGAATTACCATACTGTATACAAATATTGCGGTTGATGAATTATTTTGAGAATGTTGAATATTAAGTTATTGGTTTTATTGAGTATTACAAATGTTGGGTATATATCGTACAATATATTTTATTCATATTGGTTGATCTGTTATATATTTTAAAAAACTTATTTACTATAGAATGTGTTCATGTTCTGAAAAGATTTTGGCCTTTGTATGTTCGTTGAAAAAAAATCATTATCTACCAAATGGACGTCATGTGATAATGCCATTGCGATACGACTGTAAATTGATACATCCTGAATTGGCGTTTCCTCGTATCATTAGAGCCAACTCCTAAGCATTGGCTCCATCTCTTTTGGAAAAATTCAAAATTATCTACTAAGTCGGAAAGAAGCCAATATGTTTGTGCATGCAGCATGTAATGTATGTTGTACGCAATAGTTTGATGTCGTCAGCGATTAATTTGGGTGGAAATGTTCTCGTCACACAGGAAAAACTCATCGAAATGCTTTTTAACACTCTACCATGCCACAACTTATAAAGGTTATCACGTTTTTAAATGTGTTTTGAATGTATGCTCCTGTACATTTTTGGTTGAATTTATCTTCGCTAATTCGCACTACATTGCCCGATTTTAAAAATAATGCGAAATATGTTGAAACAAACCCATACAAAACCTAATCACCCTGTAAAATTATCCATGACATGTGAAAACATCCGGGCTCGAGCGCCACCTCGGACGTTGCATTGGCTCATTTATTAATGCATCTTAAAAAAGAGGTGGCGCACGTGATTAACGGCCGTGGATATGGCTGCAAAGTGAGCGTCATTTAAGAAATAAACAGAAGTAAACAAAGGTATAAAACGGCGAAAAA
>NC_068356.1:84807307-84859807 GCF_020536995.1 Dreissena polymorpha
AAATATTGTGTTGACACTAGCTCTCTGTCTCACATTGCAATGGTCTGCAGTTAAATGAAAGTACCGGAAAAAATGAAAGGAATATGCATAAATTTTGATTATTTCAGTTAAAGTAAGATTTTGAAATGCAATTAAATTCATTGTTGTTATTCCTTATTTTAGTCGTGTCTGCATTTATTTTCAAGCGCAGTTATGTAAGTGAAACAATACTCGCAGCGAATGCATGTGCAGTAATCACGAGATCTGCGTTCTTTATGTAAACACACTGATCAACATAAGGCTTTGCTCAAAACAAGGGAAATAACTACGATGCTCTTACCAATTGAGCAAACTTCAGACACGTCTAATTTAACAAAATCCGAATGGAATCCGAAACATACAACGCATATATACGTTACCATGTACGTTTTGGTCAAGTTATAAAATATTAATTTGGTTTTCTAAAACATACATGTTTTATTTCTCGGTCGTTGTGCGGTAAATATTCGACCATTTAATTCTCGGAAATTTATTACACTCAAGTTTATACCAAACTGTAATATTAACACCAATTGATCCAGCGAAAAATACGTGTCTTCATTCTCATATGAGCGGCCCCCTATTCCAGGAACTGACAGGACGCCAGTTTACAGCAGATTAAGCATCAGTCGCATTCGGGTAAGAATTGTGTTATGTAATATAAAGTGCAATCACAATTCAAAATCAGTTCCCTCGATTGTATGGACCTGCGAACAATTATAAAACAAGTTTAATGTACATGGCAAAGTGGAAACCAGAATAGTATTGCTATATGTTATAGTATATACAATAGGTAATTATCTGTAAAAAAAACGCTCAATAACACACTATTTATAATAGTGATGTGTGTTCTTGTTTGAATCTTATTTTGTGAAAAATACTAAACATTATTTAGTATAAAAATGAAATGAGACCATTTTTAATTATGCATATGTATGAAAACTGACTCTAAATATTGTTTATGCGTAATCAATTAAGAGAAAATTAGAAATATGTTTCATTATTCATCTTTAGTAATATGTAATCATATGTAACATAATAAACAATTCATTTATAATTTACGGGTTATGCCATTATGTGCAGTTAAATAATGAAGATAAAGATGTGGACATGTGCACTTTTTTAGCTTAGACAGAAACGCCGGGAATGTTATAGGGAGAACGCCAAGAAATGTAATGCCCGATGGCGTTTGGGTCTCGATCCTTACGACTCGATTACAGTCGGAATTAAGGTAGAGGGGATTTTACGTTGGCTTAAAAGCGATACGTCGAATGCCTAGAAGTCGGTTAAGACGCAAACTCAGGTTCCAGAGAACACCCCCTGTTCATTATGGATACTCACAAATGTTACCCGGGTCACTGCATACTGCTGCTGGAGCGATGTTTTCCGTTATTACTTATGTTAGCACTGTGCGATAATGGACTTGGTAAAATTCTTATAGGTAGCGACGCATTTCTAAATATGCTTACAATTGGTTCAATCCTTTTACAAGGACCCGTTTACAATAAATGGGCTGGCCGTCACTTCCGCTCACTTTTGGACATGCTCACTTTGACGCAGTACCTGCACTTCGCTGTCATTGTCTAATCATACTCCAGAGATGGGCAGTCAGATCACGACATTGGCCGTCACCAAATATTGTGGAAAAGGTCGTGTCAAGGGGTGCATTCATTACTACTGTTGGGTTTAAACGTAGCGAACATATAAATATTGAATGTAGGATTTGCTTTAACACAGGTAAAACCGAACTGATTATTAATCTGAACGACACACAAGTAAAAATCTATTTTTTGTTAAAGATGATTTCAAAAAATGTACTTAAACCACGGCATAAAGAGATAGCATCTTTCATGTTTAAAATATTGTATTATGGATCTCGGAGAACAACCCACAGTCAATGTTTCATAACAGGAGCTTGTTTTACTGGCTACATGAATCACTTCTGGTGATAAGAACTGCATTGTCAAAAACCAACTGACATACTATATGATCCCGGAGAGGAATATTATGGCAGCCACTGGACTGACCGATACGCAGAACCGAACATGGATAGCAACACTCAAAGATATGTTAGATGGAGGGCCTCAGATGATTCAGAGATAACCGAAGATACGACAAGCCATCATCGCCCACCCGGAAACTTTGTTCTGGTACAGTTCTATGAGAATCGTGATTGAGACTAGGATGCTAGAATTATCAAAAAACGACCAGTTGATCGGTGAGAATATCTTTGGTAATGTGGTAGCGCATCTGCTTCGAAATGAAACACATTGGGTTTTTATTGATATATGTGTAAAGGTCTGTAAGAATATGTACTCGGAAGGAAGTATAGACGCAAACAATTTTTTTTTTTAAATCCATTAAACAGATTGTTTATGGAAGGACTATGAACGCATACATCGTCCGTTCTATGAACCTATACGTAACATCATATGATATCTCACGAAACGTTCATTAGAAATGGGTTTGTTCGTTGCACAATTGTTATATATGCGTTATAGGAGTGTAATGTGGTAGATAAAAAAATCCATTACGGTTACTGTATATATACCGATACAATTAAATCAACATTAAGAAGCTCGCTCAACAGTTAATTAAATTAACATATAAGTAACATGATTTAAGATGCGTTTAATAAAGCAAATAACATATAGGCAATAATAAAAGCTCGTTAAGATGGTCCATCATGATTATTTGCATGATATTTTTTACTACTAGGTATATGACGACAACAACCTACATATCTTTTGATAACTACAATACATGCGTAAATATGTACGTATTCACTAGTAATATATGATTATACAAACTGTATTGTAATTGTAAACTAAATTGAGATCTCAAAATATATAACTAAGATCCTAAAATCCTGAAAGGTATACTGTATATTTGTCATAATTGTGAATTACAATATGAAGTGAAGTTATCGAGATGATATATATGAAAAGGTTGTGATTGTTAAGGCAATTCATGTTTTCGTAAATGCGCCAAAACTATTGTTTGTGAATTGTGCGTATTTTATACTTTCAATGTAATGTTTCTTGGTGTTTTATTTTAAAAACAAAACGTCCTTTTATGATGTGTGGATTCACACAAAACCAACTAGTTTAGTTTATTACCTATTTATCTTAACTCGATTGTATAGAAGCCCAAGGGTTATTTGAAACACTCTCGAGCCCTTCCCTGAAACTATAACCAGCACGTGGTTTCTATTGGGGACCCACTTAATGCGTATCGCATAAAATATGCATGGGACGTGGTACATATGCTTTAATGAATAACGGACATGGTATTACCCACCTTCTTAAGAATTAGTGCGTTTTCACAAACAACATATACATATTAACTCAACTGTAGTTGTATTAAGTAATATAGAAACGGTTTTAATAATAGGCAGATGGACAATACAAGGTTCAGTCAGGAAGATTTCGAGTATTGCTTGCCATATTGTAAGGTATACAATCGGATACTTTCTATAAACGCAAATAAATCTGAAAAAGTATTTATTTTTGATTTAGGATAATTATAATAATAACCTCAACATTTATGTTTATTTGTGTTATAAAGTATTGATCAATAGAAAATACTTTGACTAAAATGTTCTTTTACGAATGCAATAGTTTGCAAACGTTACAATTTTAAACACACTAGATACAAGATCTAGTATTTCAATAAAACTATTTCTATACGTTCTTCTCATCTTATTGATGTTAAAAATAAGTTTTAAAATTATGTGTTTAAAATAACTAGGACACAATGACCACATTTTGTATTAAATTAGAAACCTTGAAATTATTGTATTATATACGATTATAATCAGGAATTGATGTATTGCTGAATAACTGTTTTTTATTTACATCGCTTATCTAAAAGTAAAATATATCGTTGTAAGCATTGTGTAAAAAAAAAACACACAGTAATTTGAAACACTTAACAGGGAAGGCATCTATAAGCCGTTTTTTTTAAATAAAACGCTATGTATGCATTTCACCAAGTTATTTTGGGTAACAATATGTGTAACAGCACATTATAATCATAATATAACCTCGTAATGAATAATATGAATTTGGTCCCTTGATAAAAAAATATTATTGTAAAACTGTAACGCTTGATGATTGTATGTATATAAATAGAGATGTGCAGGTTTTTAATTAAAATATAATATCTGAATTATGTGTGAGTAATATGTTTCATTAAAACATGCCTGTTTATGCTTTCGGAATACTTCCATTTAGCGATTTGTTTTATCTAATTTATGATTTTACCACGTGACTAAGTATCAATCGCGCGTATATTGATAAGTCGAAATTCGGAACCATCATCCTCAAAATTTTCATGGCAGTGGTTTAGTTGTATTTATATGTGAACTAAAGTAAATAATTCCCATGAAACATAATTTATAATAAAATGTTTACATAAAATTTAATGAAACACGAAATAAAAATCTGGATTGCGGAAAAATCCCTCGCGTGTTTACACTCAAACTATTCATAGTATGTACTGCGTCTTTAAACACTCGACAACTGATCTCGTTTCGTAATAGCCCGTTGATTTGCGCTGAGCGAAATATACTGTAAATAGGAATGAACGGGCTCGCGATCGCGATTGTGGCTGTCCGGTAAGCTCAGTGGTACACCAGCTTCTCACCTTGGCGGGCCGGCTTTCATCCATGTTCTCGGAAGCAGATGCGTTTTGCTGGTGATTACCATTCTGGACATGCTAGATTTTTTCCAGGTACACAGGCATCCCCCAACAACACAATGTGACACCAACATTAATATATTTCAGTAAAATTAAAATAACTGGAAATTGCCGCTTCTAATAAAAACTCGTCCCACCGTTTGTTAGTCTAGAAATGTTAATAAGTTAGGATTCTAGCGCACACTATGGATCCTCAGATAATGCAGCCGCATAAACTTTGAAACACACGCATGCATGTTATAAAGCAATCTCACATTCCGATAAATGTTGGCTATACACTGAATTTGCCAATGTGACTTCCTTTCAGAAGGCTTTATTGGTTTTAGTGTACGACTTATGTTAAAAGATAAAGAGAATATAGGAATGGTATGAAAATATCATCGTATATATGCACACCTTTTATGTTAAGTGTTACAACTAGGACGCGTAATACGCGCAAACTGATGCGACCACTATTTTGGTGTAGGTAACTAAAATTCTTGAACATAAGCGACTGATTCAAATAAATGTTAAATGTACAACATGCAAAATACCAGATCTAGATGGGTTTTTTTAACAAGGATCGTAGGCTCAACTCCTGTTCTTTTTTCTAACACATTAAGTTGTTGTCAGGACATGCCTGTTCAAATTTCAAATATAAAAAGCTAATGATTCGCAGATTTAAACAATAATTTAACATTTTATAAAGTATTAACTATGCAAACAATACACATGCCTAAACAATTTGGGTAGGAATTGTTTCGTGATTAAGATCAACATCACTAAGAATAGATCATTGTAGTTTCTTACTTAATACAAAACTTCCTAAACGAAACCCTTTTTATGTAATCTGTATAATCGCTTGTGTACGTAACATCTGTGAGATCAAACCACTGGCGACTATTGTCTATGACAAATATTGCCTTCTTCTTAAACTTCCTTGTTTCTTCTCAACATAAATGTTTCTCATTTTCAGGTTCATATTAGAGGTACGATTTGAGGTGTCGAATGACTTAACAATGTTTATTTTATTATTAAACGTTTTAGCCCGGACTTTTCTATAAAGTTACCAAATGTGTGGTATCAAGTTATAAAGGAGGACAATAATTTATTGTCAGTTCTTTTTTTAAGATATGCGTATTTAAAATACACAAACCTAATTATCCGAAACAGTATGTTAACGATGAGGTTGTATTCAACATGATTTATAAGTTTCTAACTAGCGATGTTTAGGGATGAGTTAACATGTGTTTTAAATTTGCTCGGTTGTAATGTTTTGAATAGACCGTGACAGACGGTGACCCCATCATTTTTATATTTTGTAGTGTTGTATGTATTTGGTTTAAGGATCGCGTGGAAAAATGCAAAAATCATAGTTGGCATATAATCTGTTTCATTCTTCTGTTTACTTCATTTATCATCCAATTATTAGCTTGATTTTATTATCTTCGTTGATCTCTTTGCGCCACTCTTTTCTATTTAAGTACCGAGTTACTGATGTTTCGTAATAAACGAACGTAGTTTACTTCATAAATCATCGGTCATTAACGACACTTAACAATAGTTTATTGTATTTGCATTGTACTTCAAAAGTTAAAACAAAAGTCGCACATCAACAAAAAACAATAAGGCAGACATTTATTTATGAATCAATTTGAACAAATATTCTCAAGTTTACGGACTTAATGTGCTGTATGAGAGTCAAGTGTTACTGGCGCCATTTTGTGTAACCTTGACGTTATTACGCCATGACGTCATATCCTGTGTGTTGACGTACGCCATTAGTTATTTGTTTGAATAACATCAAGATATAAGTCACGATATTCTAGTTCATGTTTTTTTCTCGCATTTTTATTTAAAAAGTTAACAATATACTAATGTATTATTTTTTTCAAAAAGGTTTACACTATTCCTTTTCTGAAGATCTATGTAAGATTAGTATTATTGTGGGCAATTATGAACATAACTTTGTTGTAGACGTAAGTTTGGACATTTGAAATATACTGCTTAAAACCAATTGTCCGAATATATTCGAATAATTTAAAACGAATAATAGAATATTATTCCAGTATTCGTTTCCATCCCTTGTTACAACCAATCGTTTCTAAGTAAATATCAAATGATGTAGATTGTATGTGCTCATTTAAATGCGCGTGAATCCAGGGCTCTGTGGTCGCAATATACTTACATTATGCACAAAGCAACGCAAAAACAGTGCATGATAAACGTGTTAATATAATCAAAGCGCTGTAGGCGCTGAAGGCATGGGGCTAGATTTAGTGTGACGTAAAAGGCATTTAGGATGTTTTGTCCGAATTTCTGCCTTGGTCCGAATTTATACGAATTGACCCCAGCGGTTTAGTGAAGAAGCTCAGAGACTGTAAGAAAATAAATATTTGTGTATATACAACAGTGTACATCGACGGTGGAGGACTACATGATACTGGTGGTGGGAATGATAACCTTCTGTTCAACTCTACATATCTGGTAGAGGTTTGTCTACATAGGCGGTGAAGATATACAACAACAACAACAACATGGACGCAAAAAACTGTCATTGTTGGCATCAAATAAATCACTTTCAATAGCCTAAAATAGCTTTCTATTATAGAAGTATACCAATACGACCTGATTCCCCACGATTTGTCCCGATTTTCACAATTTTGAGGTCGGGGACATTCGCAGCTCAATCGTCGAAGGTCCTAGGTCATTCGTAGCTAGTCGTGAGCCGGTTGTAAGTGATTCCTGCAAATCTTGAGCTCCCGAAAAATCGTGGTCAGATTTTAAACGTGTTTAAAATTTGGCCAGGACCTCCAAGACTGAATTTAATCGCAGTTGACTCGTAACATCATCGTAGTGCGTTCTTGGACGTCGTAATGGAATCGTAGGTAATTTGTGACTCAATCGGGAAATCGGTGATCACGTGATCTGTTTACGAATCAGCTAGGACTTTGTCAAGACTCTCACGAGCTCACCCCGAGTGAGTTGCGAGTCCGCTAAGATTCTCGCGATTTAGATCAAGACTCTCACGAGTTCACACCGAGTTAGTTGCGAGCCCGCTAAGATTCTCGCGATTTAGATCAATATCAATAGATAGTGGCGCCTAATTCATGGGTGCGTCGGTGAGGTCCTAGCTTAGTCGTGACCGATCTGCATCGTTCGTAGTACAGTCACAATAGATTATTACGCATCGTAGTGAAGTCGCGACCCTATTCGCAAGACTTCAACCGAACCGCACGATTCGTCGTAACTCAATCTTACCAGTGTCGTAACTGAATCGTATACTGTCACGAGTCTTCCCGATTCAATAAATGTAATAAATCGTAACGAATCGTGGGCTTGTTTTGGTAGTGGAATAGGGCCATAACATAAGGCCCAGTCTCACTATGATGCCGCAGTGCGTGATCCGGGATCTACCGGGATGACCGGGGCTCCACCGGGATGAACCGGGGCTCGACCGGGATGAACCGGTGACGACCGGAAACAATCGGGGATCCATCAAAATGTTTAATACCTCCAGGATTAACCGGGAGTCACCGGGAAGGACTCGGCAACGACCAGCGCGGCACCGGCATCAACTGGGACGGCACCGAGAACAACCGGGACGGCACCGTAGCTCCATCGGGGCCCATACAGACCCCGGCAGAGCTACGGCAACGCCCCGGTTGTCGCCGGTGTTGCCTCGGTGGAGTCGGCAGAGTCCCGTTATAGCTACGGTTCATCGGTTAACCGGCGCTCTGCCGGGACGCCACTGACATTCACCGGGGCGGCTCCGCCTGGTATTACCGGCGACGACCGGGGTTAAATCGGGGCGTTGCCGTAGCTTTGTCGGGGTCTGATGCCCGTATAGCCCCGGTGAGTGCCGGTGGAGTTACGATATACCGGGACTCTGCCGGGACGCTGCCGGCTTTCACCGGGGCTCCACGTGGGCATTACCGGCGACAACCGGGGCTTTGCCGGGGCATCGCCGCGATAAACCGTAGCTAGTCCGGTGTTGACCGTGACTCTGCCAGGATGTTGACCGGCTTAAACCGTGGCGGCACCGGGAAATAGTGTGACCGCGTTAAAAATCTCTACGAATCATCACGGTTCTCGCCGATCGACCGGCGTTAGCAAACCGGGATGGACCGGGGGTCTACCGGAAATAGTGATACTTGGGCTATAATTTACAGATCAGGAAATCACTCATTCTTCCTTTGTTATGTGTATACAAAAGAAAATCCACTTACCTTGATAAAGAACGGTGTTCAGATTGTATACTTTGTCTCACGTAGAACTTTTCGCGCTCGATTTGCGCGTTCGATCTGCGAAGTGAAATACCATATCCGGTTTCTTCGTCTATTTCCGAGAATGATCGTAAATATTGTTGTTTTTTTTCATTGTCTTTTTTTCTGGAATGTCTTGTTAACGCAAAATAAAATAAAAATATTTTAAAATATGTTTATAAATACCAAATGTAATGTCTTAAAAAATGTCTCAGAAAAATAATCTGCTTACTTTCTCCGTTAACACTCGTATCTTTTCGGCCTAGACCGTCAAGCGAGGAATTTATTCAGGAATAAATGGGTAAACAATAAAAACTATGTCGTAGCCAATTCTTAGTAATTTTGCTTCAACGATATTTTGTTACTTTTTTTATGACACTGTCATGTTATATAGTGATGTTCTGCATTTACAAGGCGGGTTATTGAGATTTGCGAAGAACTTCGTTTATTGTTTATAAATTAAGTGGTAAATCGGACTTTTGGGAATTTGGTTTTTGGCAGGCAGCCAATTCGGATAGGCTCACAAATTGATATCATTACTATGGCCTTGGGGCTACGCCCCAGGCCAATTATATATTGTTCAAAAATAATTAAATAATTGTGTTCATTTCCATTATCTTTACATTAACATTCTAGAAGGTATATGCCTCCAGTTACGTTAATTACTTCCGTCAGTTAAAAACCGATTGTAGATCTCTATTGCTTTCTCGATTGTTCGCCTAAAATGTTACATTTTCTAACATGAAGTTATCCTGTTAAATTCACATTCTATTGCACCACAGTAATGTTCTCGTTTGTGCAATAATGGCATTTCGTAATTTCCGAAACCTCCTAATTGTTTTCGTACCTTCTTTCATCTTTTCCTTGCGTCTTGTTATCCATATGCATCCATCAATACAATGCACTTTTTATTATTTATTATTGTTATTATTTCTATTCTTTTTTACCGTTTATAAGCAATATTAATATTACTATTTAAATTAATATTTATATGAATATGAATATTAATAATATTATTATAACCTCAAATTTATTATAATTACAAATTCCTCAAGTTGTATTTTGGGGTCTCATTTTTGTCGGAACAGGTTGGCAGCCATCAGCAACTTCGTCCGTTTCATTTGGTTGACGTCATCTTCCGTGACGAGCTATTACGTCTTCCACTAGACTTTTCGCTAGTTGGGACACGTTCTTCACTGACCTATCTTTAACGTGATAAAGATCCTTCACCTGTTTTGGAACCCTAGGATTCTCGGTATGAGTTTAATAACCCAATGACGCTGTTAAATGTCACCAAACTGTTACAAATTCGCGTATCCCGTCATGGTGTTGCTCCGGATGCCGCAGACCCATTGCCGGAAGCCACGTCAACTTGACGCGAGGAATGTCACAAAGTTTAAGCAGACATCATTCATACAGTTACATAGTGACACGTTGACATGAATCAGCATATTTGCATAACACCCAGCCACCAGGAGAAGCGTTCAAGATAAAGGACTACGCACGATGATCGTCGGTGTCAACTACAGCCATGTTTTTGACCGAATTCGCACTGTCTCGTGTGAGCTGTCTAAAAAACAACGGCTTACGGATAGAAATATATGCATCGATGTGCCGCTGCTGAATAAGCTACGTTATGTCATGAAACCGCTCTATGGAGTTCTGCGGCGTGCAAAGGGAGACTGGAAAAGCATTAAATTAAGTTCATACAAGACCGCCAAGGACACCGTCATGAATCGTCTGTAGAGGCGCTAAACAGACCATACCATTCGGAAAGCATGCTGGATTATAAATCGACTAAAATGAAAAAATTATTAACAAGACTTCATTGACAATCTTAAACAGTTTTGTATAACTTTTCTTTGTGAAATTTCGAACATGCACACTTATACGGAAACTTAAATGAAAATCGGGACGATTTAGCGGTGGGATATCTGTTCATTTCAAAGTATGTTTAAAAACATGTAACCGCTAAATATAAAGACAAACATTACTTTATGTGGATGAAACTATATAAAGCCGTCTTCCCACACAATACTGACGTTTGCATGTAGCATGCTTATCTGGTACCAAGTAATTAAAAAAACTGAAGATTACGTTGCTTTTATTAAGAACAGTGAATATAACCGTTTACAATCATTACCAGAGACTTAATCTGTAGAAACTCCGACACATATGGGTTTATCATTTTTTGACAAGTACTAAGAGGATTTGCAACCAACGATAACCCAAGTATTTTTTTATAATTTACGAAAAATTAACAAAGATACAGTTACGGATGCTTCTGGTAGATTTATTTTACAACTTTGTCAACTAACTTGTGTTTTAATAGCAAACGTCAGGTAGTCTACCAGCAATGAAGTTAAGACACCTTTTTTCGTAGTAAGGAAGTTAGCGTCGTTGAATATCTTCTTCTAAAACAATAAACGTTTGCATTTATTTAACTTAATTCAGAATAGTGTGTATACAATTTTGAAACATTTAATGAATTCAACGAGTTATCAGATCGATTAACATAAAAGGTCTTTAGAAACTGTTTAATATGTATCACAAAACTTTTCTAAAGGAACGTAAACGAAACGTAAAGTAGTTGTTGATACCGGTAAAACCCAACTTTTACAAACAAGACTGTTAAACGAAACTGAACTATTGAGTGACCTTTCAGGAATTCACCGAGTTATTCAAACTACTGAAAAACCCATTTTTGTTCAGACGACCATCAGTGCGAATTCACACACAACGAAACCAATAAAGCAAGACTGGTAGTGGTCGGATATAATTCTTTTATACAAGAAGGTTCGTTATTCACCTTTGTTTTTAATAGTGTTTTCTATAAAAAAATAATGTGGACTTGATCTTCAAAAGATGTATAGAACGTAAATTGAACAGCATCAAGTGATTATAACTTACAATTTGATGTTTTACCCGGAAGCTAACACAGTTTAAAAAAGTGGTTTGTTTTTGAAACCATGACGGTTGTATGACATTTTATAAAGAATGATGAGCCAAAAGAGTGATTTTGTTTCAGAAATCTACGATTTCATGCAAGTTGTCACATACTGATGATGTATTTTGATAACATTAACACTTTCATACTTAGAAAACCCATTTGTTATGGTTAATATGCAAAAGAAAATGATAAATTGATAATATTTAATTACATGTCTGCACGTATTGACAGTAGGGCTGATAGTGATGTAGATTGCAAAAATCACGAGTTTACTTTATTAGTAATGTTCATGTTGATCAAGAAATAATATTTTTCTATCATGGTTTGTTGTCGAATAACCCACAGTAAGGAGTATAGATGCGTAGGAATTAAATCAAGAGCGCGAAGCACGAGTGATTTGTTAACACGCATCTATACAACCAACGGTGACCCGTCGATTATTTCTTAAACAAACCATCATAGAAAAATATTATTGCGATTCTAACACTGATTGATTTGGTTCAGATTTAGGACGTGAACTATATTTTTTCAATACTCCGCCCTTCTTAGTACAATGTCCACTATTTAGTGACGTCATTGAATTGTACAAAAATATGACGTCGTTTTCATTCATAAATATTTTGCAAATGACGTCACCTTCATTGAATCGTAGAATCGTAGAAACTTAATGACGTCAAGTTTATTGATGCTACTGAATAGCTGACATGATATAAATGTTTTCTGAATTACGTTTCCTAACAATTAACATTCTTTGTAGGCGTGGTTATGCCGTTAATACCAAATATGCAATTTGTTGTTTCATTACATTTTTATAAATGCTACATTTATAACATTTCTTTTAGAGCGGGTTTTAGCACGTGCATTTTACTGCCATATTTTCTTTATTTATTCGGAACTTTTTTCGAAACATTAAGCTCCGCCCATAAGTTAATTTAGAATAACCCACACTTGATTTCCTTCTTTGTCTATAGAAAACAAGTCGCGTGCCGTGTTAGAATGAGGATTATAATACGGTTGATTTTTCACTTGATCCTACTATTCTCGCACCTCTTTCTTCGATCTGGTTACTTGCCAGTTATAGTGGGAACTAGCACTTGAGTCAATGCATCACTTGTCGTTACAAGTAAGTGTTTGTCTTGCGCAACACACGTCTACAGTCATTGTTAGGGTACAGCTCTGTGATTTCCGTCATCGTCATTCATATTGTCAAAGTATTGTCTAAACGAGCATAGTTGTTTTAATTCGCATGTATCTGCTATGGCGCTGTGCAACTCTCTAAATTTTCCATTGGTAAGTTATTTGTCGGTTTTGCGTATTCTGGAAGCGCCTAAGCTTACTAGTTCACGGGTGACATAAGAATGTTAGTCATGGTCATAACTGTTGTAAATATGTCATTTTCCAAATAATATCACACACACTTGATCACACACATTTTTGACACGGTTTTCAGTCAGGTTTGAAAGAAGTCTATAAATGTCTTCGCTATGTCACCCAATATGTTTAAGAACGTTGAACATGTGTTTATTGTGGCATTTGGTTCAGCAATTTGCTTTGCCCGGTTCCGGTCTATTTTGGAACATATGCGCAACACAAACCTGCTATTGGATTCATTGGCGTTGTCAAATCTCCAAATTGTGAAGTTTATGACTTAATTGCACAAACCCAATTACATATTCGTTCACTCGCCTTGTTTGTGTAATGTTTCAGTGCTCATTTGTGACTTATACTCTCCATCTGACACATGTTATCATCGATAAACTGATTTCCTGACTGGAGTACTTCTAGGATCTCGTTTAACACTGACTCGTGTTGGCCGTTATCAACATTTTAAGTTTTCTCAAATGACAATGGCAGGAATCAATGGTACTGATGTTCTCATTTATGATTGTGAAGTTCTTTTTATTGTGACTAGAAAAAAACGTCACGGGAAAATCAATAGAAAACTACTATGGAAATGGTATAACTGACAAACACTTGCTCTTTTATTTAACATCAATGGCTCGAGCAAGATGCTCGTTGTTACACATAACCAATGACTTGTATATGTTCACTTGCTGATAACGCCATATTTGGGAACAGTTATACTCAACGCTCAATCTTTTTTTTCTAACGGCATTGAAAATTTTGTAATTTTTCAACGATTGCTAGGAACTGTCTGCAGGAAATAATAAATGCTTGTTAAGTCCCAACCATGCGCCATTACAAAAAAGTTATTACACATCTGATACAAAAATCTTAAAGCTTGCGTACACAACCATTGCATACATAATTATTTTCTATGGTCAGAAAATTTACTAAAAAAACTTTATGTTTTTCACTTTAAATTGTCCATGATACATAATTATTTATATCGAAATGGGCTAAGGCCAAGACGAATGATCAAAATTAGTGTTGCTATTAATTTAAAATATCAAATGATGCATCAAAATTTGAATATTGATGAATTATTTTGCAGATAACCATGTGTTTCAATTAGACTTTCGTATGTCTTAAAATGTTGAAATGTTGAAGTTAAAGTGTGTTATAATTGGTGAGGCATACAATATGTTTGGGTCTATTTTAAATGAAGATTGTTAAGTTAGCATCAACTGGTTTTTCCATTGTATTGTCTGTTTGCATTATTCGTTTTTGTTGGCAATAAATTACCTGTATTGGTATGTATAGCTATTGTTTAATAAATTAAGTTTAACATTGTTATTAAAAGTATGTCGCTGTCAAATGAAATGACAGTTTAAAATTAAATAAGACAAGAAGTATCCGCGTACAAAATGCGGTATTAAGTTAAACAACCCATTGTTCTGATTATTTCTTTCGCTCAAAGCAATCAGTGCAACGATGGTCCTGTCAAAGAGAATCAAAACTTAGGACTTGGGAACAGATAATACGCATCAAATATATGCATTTTTCCCCTCTCCTGTGTAGTCATTTCAGCTTAATGGGCGTGCTAGATAAGTATGACAAATATTTACATGTATTGGGATGTTGATTATATCAAAGAAATTATGTATTGGTGTTTCCTGATCTGAAAATTAACAGATCAAGTATTAAATGTGATATGAAGTTATCAATTGGCATAAAACAAACGTAGTATGTTCTCCTCCTCTTAGTAATAATAATAATAATAATAATAATAATAATATTAATAATAATAATAATAATAATAATAATGATAATGATAATACTAATAATAATACTTATAATAATAATAATAATAATAATAATAATAATAATAATAATAATAATAATAATAATAATAATAATAGTTATAATTATAATAATACTAATAATTATTATTGTTATAATAACAATAATACTAATAATAATAATTAGAATAGTAATACTAATAATTAGAAAAGTAATAATAATAATTAGAATAGTAATAATAATAATTATTATTATTATAATAATAATAATAAAAATAATAATAATAATAATAATAACAATAATAATAATAATAATAATAATAATAATAATAATAATAATAATAATAATAATAATAATAATAATAACAATAATAAATAATAATTATTATTTTTATTATAACGATAATAATTATTACATTAATAGTAATGATAATTGTATCACAATACTACTACTACTACTACTACTACTACTACTAATAATAATAATAATACATATGAAAATAATAATACTCGTAAAATAATAATAACAATAATTAGTATTATTATTATTATAATTATGATGATAATAATGTTATTATTATTTTTATAAACAATTTAACAATATTGTGTGACTATTCTAAGCAAATAAGCGTATCATAAAACAAATACGTTACCTGCTTATACGTGGTATTATTTGTACTGTTTATACTGTTTATTGATACAAAAATTATGTTACATTATCCTTGTACGCCAAGTTAACACAAATACAATAAAACAAATGCATTTTCCTACCACTAAAATTATTTAAATGGGCCTATTAAAATGGACCGATGGGTAAGCAGGATAAATCCTTTCATAATTGTTTACAGTCAATGCGTTAAACATTCAGCACAAAATAACACAAATCGTTAAATTAATAAATACTGCTTGTGTAAAATCTTTATTAAACATACCGGAATTATTCATTAAACATACTATATGAATGATGATATGAAAAAACATATTTGTGAGTCTAGAAAGTTTACCGAATAATGTCACGCAGCGACTTTTCCCTTCTTTATAAAGTACCCGTTAAAGACTTTTCCAAGGAAACATTGCAAGTGCTGTCCGAACAAAATTTAAAAATACCAAAAGAAAGGAAAATTGCGTCGATTTCGTTCCAAAAGCGCATTACCTGCAAGCGAACAACTATATTGAGCACTGAAATGACCACACAAAAATCATGCAGCAGTATGTTGAGAAGGGTGTGTGAAATTTAGAACAAAGCAATTAAAAGGACCGATAATGCTATATCTGAATATTTAACGATGCGTATTTTTCACCAGTTCTGGGTGTTTCGCGCTATTTTTTTCTAATTGGCATTGAACTGGTTCGTTTCCCAATTTCGCGAAAACGATCCAACATGCATCGTCATGCTTTCCTTGATTGTCTTCTGATAATTATCAATTGTAAAACAATATAACATCTATTTAATATTTCAACAGTCTGACAGTAGCTTAATATTTCTTTAGTGTTGCTTTCTCGGCGGAGCTGTTTAACGTCACTTTTTACCTTACCTGACCTGTGTAAGTGTCCAATAAAATTCAAATAAAATTTCATTTCCCGCGGCTAGACAAGAATGAATACACTTCATTTATTCTATTGGCTGATTTGAGTATACCACCAGAACATTGGAAACATGACCGCGTCTTTGTAACACTGTTTACTGCATGAAACATTGTTATCTCTTATGAAAAGACTTAATAGATAGAACAGTTTTACACTCAACTCTCGACATCAATACAGTTTGTGCGTGCACGTTTTATTTTCAGAGGATTGCCAGCGCAAGAGCGTTTGTACTTAAAGGTTATGTTCTCATATTTAGTACTTACTTTCATATTCCTGTCAACATGTTAACATGTAAAAGTATAAAGAGCAGTGGAAGCGTGGCCTCACTTTAGTGCATTGCATTTCAACCCGCGAGGTATCAGGGTCAGTTCGCGGCCAGTGGGTGTGAATGAGTTTATTTACAGGTCATCGCTGCGTCTTCACGACTACCTTATGTGCTGACCTGAGTTCGCGGTCAGTAAAATAATCGTTACAGTATATAATATATACTCTATCGCGTGAACTAGGTGAACTGGAATATTCTTTCGACCAGAAATATGTGTAATGAAGATATTCAGCGATATAATTATGGTATGTCAATAATAGATTCTTAATGTGTTTTCAACAATACCATGATAAATATTTTTTTTTATTAGTTTAACAAGAATGATTGTCATCATTTTGACTAATGTATTAAGCATGAGCGCGATGATTCTCGATACTGTTAATAATCGAATCAAATAGCAATGCCCGACAAACCACTAAAACAGGTTTGTTCGAAGAACGCGCGTATAAATATTTAAGATATGTACGGATACTTCACGTGTGGCCGGTTGACTCATATGTTTTAAGTTCACTTCCATTCTTCTTTTGGTTTTCTGTTTTGTATCCATAGGTTTATGACCAGTAATATGTAATAATGTAAAATAAGCCGCGAAAACGCGTAACATCCCGTACTGCGTGTGATGCAGCTAGGAACTGCACAGAAAAAGACATTCGCTATCCTTGATCTCACTCATTGAACTCTTTACCTTTCACCAACTCCAACCACAATCAACGCCGTATATCTGTTTTAAAGATATTTCTTGTTTATGGATGTCTTGTAAAATTTATTACTAGTTAAACAAAAACCGCAAGATACGTGTAACGTATGAATATCATGTATGAACTGAATCCGACAAACACAATTGTTTACGCATAAATGAATGTGGTAATGGTAAACAAAAAAGTTCCATTGCATGTGCATTTAATTTCTTGTATACAGATGGCAGAAGGCGCTGAGAAGCCACATGTGCCTGGCAACTGACTGGACTCCTGGTTGTAACATCTCATCCAGCAGCCGAATTATGGTAAGAATTGTAATATTCATTGGAAAGTGTCATCAAACGCCAGTTCACTCGGCTCTATCGACACAGGTTATTGCGAACGTTTTATAAAACAATTCCATTTTGAATGTCATCATAAAATTCTACATCGTCATGCTAAATGTAACAAAATATACGATTTTTATTGTATTTGTGAAACTAAAACTACACAAAGTATGAAATTGTTTTGTGTGTTCTTGATGCGTGGTTATTTGCCAAAATATAATGAATTATTTAGCAAACAAAAAATAGTATGATTTCACGATTAATTAGTGAGAACGCACAATCGGACCATTGTCTTGTTTAAACCTGCAGCCACGAGAAACAACGTTCCGCTGTTTAAAACTGTGTTGTTATAGACTAAATTATGCATATATGATAGACGTTTAATGGTTTAATGCTCTTCTTTCCAGTTAAATCATGAAGATGCATCAATGGAAATGAGCAATTTTTTAAACATCCTTGGGTATGGGCAGAGCTCAGACAGAAACGCCAGGAATGTTATAGAGAGTGTGATACAATTTGTGTTGCGTGTTTTGGTAACGAAAATATGCCGATCACAGTTGGAAGTAAGGCAGAGGGGCTTTCGCGTATTTTTTAAAGTGACAGGGACATCTTATGTGAGATTGACAGTGTAGAATGCCTAGAAGCCGGTTGTGACGTAAACACAATCTCAGAGAACACATCCGTGTTCAGAATGAATACTCAGATATGTTATCCGGGGCATTGCTTACTGCTGCTGGAGCGAGGTTTACCGTTTTTTCTATTTTAAACACTGCGCAATAATGGGCATGGGAAATTTCTTTAAGCAGTGACTTTTTCCTGGACATACATAGACCGAATCCACTATTTTTTCGAGGACCTATTATAAATGAACGTGCTGGGCCCTCACTACCGGTCAGTTTTGGACCCGCTAACGCGGATTTAGTATTTGCAATACGCTCTCATTGTCCTTGCATACTCCAGAGATGGGCAGCCATATCACGACATTGGCCGTTACCAGATATTTTTGCAAACGTCATATCAATGGGGGCATTTCTTATTCCGAATGGATTTAAAGCTAGCCAAAATAAGCATAATGAATTGAGGATTTGCTTCAACACAGGTGAAACAGAATTGATGATTAATCTAAATGAAACACTGGTAAAAGTATATGTATTGTTAAAAATGATTGCAAAAGATGTACTAAAACCACGGAATAAAGAGATAACATCGTACATGTTAAAAAAATAGTGCTATGGCTAGCAGAGAACAACCAACAGTCAATGTTGCATGAGAGGAATTTGTTTTTCTGGCTGGGTGCATCACTACTGGAGTTAAGAACGGCACTGTCTACAAAACAACTGCCATACTATATGATTCCCGAAAGGAACCTTACGGCAGCCACTGGAGTGAACGATACTCAGAATCGTACATGGATAGCAACACTCACCGATGTGATGGATGAGGGTCCAAAGATTGTTCGGAGGCTTCCGAAGGTACGACATGCCATTATCTCCCATCCGGGCCCTCTACTCTGGTACGCCAAGAAGACTGTCGAACTGGAGATACTTATTCTAGAAGAAACAAAAAGTATCTCGGTCACCAGTGAGAACTGCGTTGGTAATATTTTAGATCATATATTGCGACCTGAGCTAATGGTGCGTGTTCATGAGATTGTGCATGATATATTTGAGCAAATGCGCTCGGAAGGAAGTACGCAGGGTATTTTTTACTTGAGATGCCCCATATATTTAAACGATTGTTAGTGTAATAACTCTGGAAATGTACGTGGCACTATTGTTCAACATAAATATGCGTTTAACTGAGTGTGATGTTTTAAATTAAATATACGGTGACTGTAAACATTATTTACGTGCGAGGGAGATAACTTCTTATATACCGATATAATAAAATCAAGATCAAGAAGCTACCTACACATTTATTGTAATGTACATACACACTACATTATTGAAGAGGTATTGTAGAAACTCATTCAATAACGTTTCATATTTAAAACATATGTTTGATTTGATAACTATGATTTAAACATGTTCTCGCATTAGTTTGCAATAGACGACAAAGACGTTTCTTAGACAGCGTCGCTAGCCGGATGCTTACAACCCCCAACATGAGAACGTGAATTGCTTTTGAGATGGCACTTGGCACTCCCTCACTATTATTCATAAGGAGATAAAAATCAAACACAAATTCGTATCATCCGAATATTTCACATTATGGCGTGTATCTTATGCTTTGTATAAATATATCATATAATAAAATAGTTACATTCTTTAACGCCCCAGTGTAATAATTACGCATCGGAACTCAATTGCATTCGTTATTACCGCAGAACAAACACTTAGCTAGTAAAATCGTTCCAATAGTCACCAATAAATTCCGCTTTTGTTGGTGTGTGCATACACCTTGTTTATATCACGATACTACACAAACTATAGCTTTGAGTACAATCCTTTTGATATATAATTTTCCTACGATACGTTACACATTTTAACTTATGCTGCCTATTTATGTAAACTTCATATAATGAGTTAGTCAACAAGAAACAATCGTGTGCCTAAGTATTTTATCTCAATTATCAACGCATGATTTTCACGGCGGTTGGATTTATATTTATATTCTCGACAAGCCTTATTTATTTCTTGATGATGTTTAGTGGTATAATGCGCGTCATTCTCATCTAATGTCATCGAACGTCAAACGTTTGAGTCGCCATTTAAACTTGTTGAAATAGCAGACCTTAATTAGTTTGTTTTATTTTACGTGGGCATGCTAATGTTTATCTGTAAATACATGTTGGACTGTGTGTTACTTATTCTACCTGAACGTGTAATTGTTATCTGTTTAGATATGTTATTCCCTTTTTGCCTTTATCTTTGTTTAGAAAAATAGTATTTTATATCATTGATTGATGTCGAATAACTAACTGTCAGGATTCTAAAGCGTTTGAATTGCGAAGCACGACCGATTTGATAGATCGCATATATACTCAGGTTATTCGACAACAAACTTAACTCGATAATATATAATTTCGGATCATATTATTCTTTGTTGGTATTTTAAAAAATTAATGAATTAGAACTATATTACCTTTTATCCCATTTTCACCGCGACATTGACGGTATAACACGTTGTGGAATATACTTGCTTGTATTCAACACTGTGGAATATACCTGTCGCGTGCACGGACTACTTTTTAAATGACGTCATGCGATATGCGCTAAAATTAGGTCGATATTGTTTGGTTCATTGATCGAATTTTAAGGTCACCCATGAAAAGAAAATGTGCATATTTTGCAGAAAAAAATATATATGACATATTCACCAAAAGAAATGTTGAAATAAAATATAAAATTACACGATTTTTGTTTTGTTATTTTTTTATTTATATTTACTTTACCACTGAATGATTTTGCATAAGAAACAAAGTCGACAAAACTTGAGCTTCAAAATTATACGAACTTCAACCTTTAAATCTAGTCATATGACATTATTTAGTGTAATGTGCATTGTTTATAACCAAAGCATATACTTTTGACATGTAACTTAAATATTAAGAATGTACAACAAGCCATACACATATCGCAGAGTTCATGAATAATCTGCTATGTTTGCTTTCCTATATAATTCACGTTAGGCATAGAGCTGTGTAAAGTATAAGATGGTAAAAATAGCACCACACTGGAATTGGGAACGTCCCATTTGTACACGGGTATTTTCTACTCATTCATCTGTTGTGTACTTGAATGTTTTCCATTCTTTGTGTATTTATATATTAGATTATTTTTTCGTACAATAAGGGCATTTACCATAGATAAATAAAACATTGTGCAAGTTTAAACATAATTATGTTTATATGCAGAAATCTGCAAATGCAACCGAGTTTACCAACGGCTATTATTAGATAAACTGCTCCGGTTCATTTGAACAGCAGTAATGTAGAGTACATGACGTAGCGTGTGACGAAGAAGAAAGTTTATCGCGTTCATATACTCATTTGAATAAAGTGATAGAATGGCATAAGGGTCGTTATTTAACTATGCTAAAATAATTATTAAAGACCCTAGATGCAAAATCGTCAATAATTGAGTTAAATGGATTATTAGATGGATTTTAAAGGATAATTAAAGGTAAGATACTAGTTCTTACATGTTTTGATTTTTGATTGTACTTTTGTCGTTCCCTGATCTCGGGGAAATGATTTTAACATGGGCGCCATTGATGCATCGGATCACACACTGCATACCCATAACATTATATAAAAAACACGTTCTGCGCGTCCTGAAATTGGTCGTCCGAAGTCGGAAAACGTATTGCCCTGTATATTTTGTCAAATAAAGTGTCAGTCGCTGCAATTGTCTGTTTACTCGTCAAAATTGTCAAGGTCTTCGATAGCTAAAGAAACTTCAGCGTACAGTTTATTTAGTATTGACAGACCTGTACAAAGTCGCGCCAGTCAAAAATCTAGTCAATATAAATTGCCGCCTTAAGAGTCTTTTGATGATTTTTTCTTTGGCAGATTTATTCTGAACGCGAATTATTTCAGCTAGTCAAAAATCATAAAAAGCGACATTTAAAGTAATGGTAGCCAGAACTAGGTCGTCGATGGTGTACATGTATGTTGACATCGACAGCATTTTGTCAGGAGTAATGGCCGCCATATTGGATTTTGATCATTTTCTTTCGAAAATAAAATAAATTATAGTAAAGTAAAATCTTCTTTTCGCGGTCGTAATTTGTTAAAATTCGCATACTGCGCAAAATTGAATGTAGGTATATGGTGATATTTTTACTTGTTTTACAGTTTGTGTGTGAATTTTTTAAAGACTATTTCGCGTACCAGAACAAATACATGTATATCACTACGCATGGTTACATTTGTTAGATTTTAAGCGCTTTAATGACGGAATTAAAATTATTGTTAAGGTTATTAGATCTATTTATGTTAAACGTCACGTTGAAAAATCAAATGGGATAAATAGAATACTAGGATTAGCGTTGAATACAGAGAAGTTTATGTTGCTCGGCTCGAACACCGAAAGCGCTCGCCAAGGCTCGCGCTTCCGGCGTTCTAAGCCTCGCAACATAAACTTCTCTGTATTCAACGCTAACCTAGTATTCTCTATATCTCTGCCCATCATTCTACAACGGACATTTACCCGGTTGTTTAACCTGACATCGCTGTAGCATAAATAATAATCGGAACGTGTTAATAATATCCAGGAAACCATAATACAAAGAAGTATATTCAATATAAAGTCACTCAACTCTCGATCGGTTGATAAATAACATCTTACTTCGGAATAGAAGCTGTGAAACATATTTATTTCATATATCGCAATATGTATTGTTTTATGAAAACAATTAAAACATTTAAGTAGTGTATACACAACTATATGAGGATATGCGTTTTCTGTCGGGGTGATAGCTTGAAATATATTGCCAGGATAGTAAAAAAAGACATATTTTCGCGAGTGCTTAAGGTCATATTATTTGACTATCCTAAGGTATAACGTCATGAACTTTGTAACTAAAAATGCTGATCACTATTTAAATACATAATACATAAATTCAGCACTTGTTTATTGAGGAGTTGACAAGTGACGTCACGCGCAAATTCAAAGTTTAGACTTCCCTCACTTGTTGGCAAAAGGTGGTGAAATGAAACGGGCCGGCAAACAGATTTTGGCATGTATTGGAGCTTGTCCTTAAATGCTTTATATTGATAAATTTAAACATTTGTACTAAAAATCGCCAGTAAAGAAAACAAGAATACAATTTAAAACAAAGGAAAAAAGTAACCACTGATCCCTGGAGTCCTAGACCACTCGACCATCCATGCTCCTGCTTAAAGCGGGTGTATTTTTTACCAATATAAGCAATTCCCGTAGTATCGCAAAATAAAACGACAACAACAGAACTTTCCAAATTATTCAATCGTTTCGCGTCGCACGACACTTTATAATTTTCAGGTTTTGAAATCATCAAAAGATGAATATAATATATATTTAAGAGCATGGTAAATGGTCAGTATTACTATTTCCTCAAAAATATCATAACTAAAACGAAAATTTGCGAATCTGAAACAACTTTTTTTTATTTTGTCAATTTACCAAAACGTGAAATCTGTTGGATGGCCCCTTTAATATACGCGCGAATGAAAAAAGTGAACATAATCCTAGATTAAATTCATGCTAATTTAATGTATTAAAAAATGTATCGTTATAATGCCAGAATGGAACATACGTATGAAAAAATGCATTTTTAACGATAATATTAGTTGCAGTTTTATAATGAACGACGTAATGAAATTGCTCGATATTGATATGGGTTCAAGAAAAAATCTTCTTGGTTTAACTGCGCTACTACTTGTTCCGAAGAAAAAATACTCATATGTCGAAATTATATCAGAAAAAATAGAGTCAATGTAGATAGAGGAATAAGGATAAAAACAAACAACAACCAGATCGATTACTGTCACCCGACATATAATAACTAATTGGAACAAGTATATGTCTCGAAAAACTAATCACGTTAGTCCTTTAATATTTTTTCCTGATTATTTTTATTGTTTTATCTGTTTGTTGCATCAATGTGGACACACTTCATTTGAACATTAGGTCTGTGTTGAATTTCTCATGTGTTCAACATTTTCAGATTATCCCGTTATGAACAGGTACCTAACAAATAATTGCTAACAAACAAGGTGGCTTAACCACACATGGCAGATGTCTGCTCATGAATCACAATTTATAATACTTCCATCTCTTTTTTCGGCAGTGTTATTGATCCAGCATTTTTTTTGGAGTAATTTTACGCCAGAATTCTTATTTGTGGCTTTAATAAGAGACGTAAAAATTGTAAAAAATGAAAGTTATTGTCAAAATAGATTATCGGCAACTATATAAATGTAAAGACATTAGCCACTTAAATCATTATTATAAAGTGTTTGATGAGAAGTATGAAATTATAATATTTTACAAATTTGCCGCAAAAAAATTAATGTATTCAGCGGGTAGCTTAAAATTCTATATCTGGCATTACGTAAAAAAATGGTAGTGTACGGCAATATCCCAAACATCATTTAAACAAGTTACAAACTTGACCACAACGTGGGTAAATAATATATACGAAAAATGCAAACAACATAGATTTATGATATAAAATACTAGATATTTGTCACTAGTTATCCCTTTTAGAAATATGTACATGTATGGACAGTTCCATTTTTTGCAGGGTTTCTTTCAGTTGTATATATATTCTCACGAAATATGTTCACGAAATATGTTCATTTCGTGTTTATTTAGATAAAATGTTCTTGAAAACGATGTTTATGTTTGTTCTTCAACGCATGCTGTTATTTATATGTATATTTACGTCGATGGGTTTCACATGCTTAAGTTAAAAATAATCTGTTCTATATTTGCATTCTTCAATTGTTTCGTTCAATGTAAAGAACGTTAACGTAACATTTAAATATTGTTATGTACTTCGATTCTACAGAACTTTGTCTTTGTTTTGTTTATTTGCAATTCTTACACTTTTGATTGTTTCATGAAAAACAACACTCACTAGCACACCGATGCCTTTGATGCGTATAATTATATAATAAAATGTATTTTTATGGTTATGTCTTTTAATAAAATTTGTGTGATGGCTAATATGGCTATTTTTTAGTTATTTCTTTGAAATAGTCAGTGTATTGTCTTTAGCTCATCTTTACTCGGATGCTAACGACTTACTCGCATGTTTGTGTACATATTCAATACTTTATACTTAATATGATGTCTTTGAATTGTTATTTATGTGTAATCATTTAATTTCTAAATGTATTATTAATGTGTTGTCTTAGTACACTTTTTTGTAAATGATATCAAATGATGTTATGTTGTATTTGTTGGTTTGCTAAAATGTTTTAAATGTATATATCGTAAAACGATATAGTAATAAACGTATACGTTTGGCATTACAAGGTACAATATTCAATATTCATATTTATTAAGTTTATGTATTAGATTGTTAAATCTTGTGTTAATCACATTATATTTATTTAGTTATGGTGTCAGTCTAATATCAGGAGGGTAATGTTCCCTATTATAAGGTCACTGATGGTAGAAGATTTCGAGCCTTTTTACAAGATAGCTCTTTGTCTGGCTTAATGAAGGACCAAATTATATTAATTTTAATTGTATGTGTGTTATACATGGCTATTTTAAGTAAATCACCATAAGAAGTATAAAACCATTTAGATAACCTTTACCTGTATTGGTATTCTAGGGGGATCAATGTGTACGCTTAAAACATGTTTTTTTTGCAAAATGGGTAAAATTCGATAAGACGAAAAATTGAAACATATAGAGGATATTTGTTGGATTGGGTGGAATATCGATTTTAATTCACGAGTGATCATAGAAAATATATTTTTCTATTATCACGAGTGAATTAAAATCGATATTCCACCCAATTCAACAAATTTTCTTTTTATTTTATGCTCACAAATTAATATTGTTATACGTTTGCCAATCCATTCAAACCAATTTCCCTTTGGGAGCCCCAAAATATCATTATCGCTTTTACAATAAGCGTTGCAAATAGTTCACAAGAAAACAAACGTTAAACAATAACTATTTTTGTGTTTACAATGCAACACATATCAAGTGAAAAGAAAAAAACACCGATAACATCATTTAAAAAATAAATAATCATGTGATGACACAATTTGTTTATGTCATGTTGTCGTATAAATATGCGGAGTCTATTTATAGCGTAAATAACGTTAACAGTGTGTAATCGAACAAGAAGTCTCACCAGTTTCATTCCAGTTTTATATCACAACACTGTTATTTACATTCATAATATTATAATAATCCATTGTTAACACACACACACTCGTAAACTCGTTAAACGACTTCGTACCCAATGACCCGAATGACACAATCAAGTGATTTCGTCAGCTGCTTATCATCTAGATCAATGATTTTATATAAGGAATTTAAACCAATATTCGAAACATCTGCGTTTATTGATATTGTTGAAAGTAAAAAACATAGGAACATTATTGCGAAATTACGTTTGTCGTCTCACAAATTATTTATTGAAACGGGTAGGCACCACAACATTGTCAAAGATCAACGCAAATGTGCTTATGCAACCTGTATGATATCGAGGATGAATATCACTTTGTTATTAAATGTCCTTACTATGCCGATGTTAGGAATACATTAATTGCAGCGTATTTTAGATCTCGCACAAATATGTTGAAATTTATTGAACTACTAAATAGGTCAAATAAAACAGTGTTAAGAAAACTATCCATGTATTGTATAAAATGCTTTAAAATGCGAGAAAATGTCTTATATGTGAAGGATAAATTATATATATTTTACAAAGACAATATGCTTACAATAATTTTAAACGTGTTGCAATTATTAAACTAAATTTTTACATTATGTATTAACCTCATCCATGTGACATTCTCACTAAAACATGTTGTATTTCATTCTTTTTTAAAATTGATGTTCCTTCAAAATGATCATGTTTGTATTTAATTGAAACGCATGCTATTATTGCATATTTATGTTTATGACGATGAGCTATATATATGCTTAAGTCGAAATAAACTATTTTGCTATGTTCTATGTTACTTAGAGCCATATATTTTAAATTTGTGACCGGGACTGAGCAAACACGTACACCCTCGCGAATTTGAGCCACACGACACAAATATATGACTACCTAACAAAACATTAGAAAATAACATAACAGTTTATTTAGACTTAGAAATATAATATCCAAGAAAAGTTGACAGTTTAGAGGACTAGAAGTTTAAGGCACACTCGGTTTTCACAAATTATTCCTTTACAATCGCTTTTAATTGTTTACCTATGTCAAAAAGTCCAACGGTCCCTTAACAGCAAACGCACTTTTAACAATAATGATCGGTTGTGTTAACAGGTTAACAATCTCTTCAAAATTCTGCTTTTTTAAACATACAAACACGTGGCTTGTAATTAACAATTAGTTTAGCTTATTTACATAATGTTTTTATTGTATCGACATTGGTTTGGAAGTGACTAAAAATGTATAATAGTGTAATGCATCATAATGTTCTTGTTTTAAGTGTCGACTGTGTTTTAAGTGTAACACAATATCACGCATCTGTATTTGGTACTGATATAACACACACACAGAACTGAATGTTCGGCTTTATGAGCACTGTGCGCGTCTGAATTAGTAATTCAAGTCTACCGCTTAGTTCACAACTCACCAACAAGAGGCATATTTTGGAGATAAGATTTAGATTAAACATGTATTATTACATAAACTATGTATATAATGCCCTCTGGCGGGGTGCAGAAACTTGGCAATCGGAGGGCTTCGTGTATTAGCAAGGCGATTCACGTGCCGTTCAAGCCCTTTAATGTGTTTTTCGTATCTATAAACTGGTCCACGCGCAGTTACTTCCCTTGGTTATTATGAACTCTGTTAATAACTCCAGGCTTCGACGACTTTCAAAGCATAAATGGGTAACTGAATAAGCACCAGTTTCCTCATGCATGCAGGGATGAAGGCGATGAATATTTCAATCAACTTTTCAAATTATAACATCTGCGCTCTCTTGACAAGAGCTAAATATTTTATTGGCAACGTCAATAAAGTTAAGTTTATTTACTCAACACTTGAAAAGACTATGCTGTAAATGTAAGTGTGTATTTACCTTCAACGTTCCTACTGTATGTTTGAAATACTTCAGTGACAATATGTTGGCAGTTTTAATTCTTATAAAATTTAGTTGGAACGTAATTAGAAAGACCTGTACGGAGGAAACATCTATGAAAACAATTAATTATTCTGACGATATATTTATCGGGTCACAACCAGTAAATTCCAAAATATTTTCTCATTTCATACCATGCGCGGCTGCATTTTAAATTTGCATTAATCCACTATTTAAACACATTTTAAATCGAAAACAAACTGCCTAAACGAAGTAAAAGCCTCGTCAGTTCTGATGATGACCGAGTGAGGCATATGTAAAACACAACCTTGAACTGTATGACGTCATACGAAATAATCGAATACTTTTGTCGATGTCGAATGAACAAGACATATTGTTTTCAATGGTTTGTTTTAAATTTAAAGCGGGTATATACGATCTTGTCAAATATTTATTTATTAATATAAAATGTGTAAAAACTTATTATACATATATTTCAATATGAACTAAAATAAAAGTTAAGAAGAACACGTGTCGAAAAATGCTAAATAAGCCAGATATTTAATTCTGAAATCGAAAAAGGCTGTACAGCCGAATTCGCCAGCATGTATATCATGCATGTACGATGTGAATCTAAATTTAGTTTAACGGTTAATTTGAAATTCCTGCAGCGATATCGATTCATACGACACACAAACACTTACTAAAAAGACGAATGCATCGGTTATTGTAGGAAAATAATTACGAATTATCTTCGTCACAATCGGCTCAGGGCCCTAATTTGTATATGCTGTATTTTATGAAATTCGTCTTACATGTATCATTTTTCTTGCATATTGTGTGTTATTATAACATATTTGTATCAATATTTTACAATTCAGCACATATAAAAATCGTATATACCCGCTTTAAGTTTGTGTGATTTTATTATGTAATAATAGCTGCGCACTCGGACAGGAACGGATTTTTCGAGCGCCCGCAGATGATCATGCCCTCGATATATCCCTATATTGTTGACAATTATAGAGATATACAGTTGTGCAAGTGCGGGCGAATGACATGCGGAGACGTTCGTACAAGCGTAACTACATATAAAAGCAAGTGGAAGGCTCAGTCATAAACCATGAAATAGTCCCGAAGTGACAGGCAATCCACAAAGTGGATATTCGTCTATCAATTTGCAGCAAATGTAGCACAAACATATTAATACACTGTCAGTGGCGATTTACAAATTAAAGCGAATTTTCTTTGACAAAAGTTTAGAACAATTGTATCATTTATATTTATACAATCTAGTTTATGTTTCAATCCTGCAATTTACATTGAAATGATATATTTCGTAGTTTCTGTAAACGTCAAATGGGCTAATATATACGCCACAGATGCCATTTGGGAATGTATATGTGATATTGTATTGACCTTTTAGATTTCACAGTTATGGAACACATTTACCTATATTCATGTTATTACTGAACATATGTTCTGGCTTTCAATGTAACACTCAGACACGACTGCTTTCAATTGATACTTCAGCACCTATGTGGTATTTCACGATCACAACTATATGAAACAAACCGTAAAATGTATATCTGACTTAGAAATTTGCTACGCAGAGGCCCTAAGTACAGACTGCCTATTCCTGTTGATTTTGATGACTGCATTAAGAATATCGTAACATCCTTACATGATTATTGTACTAAATGGTGCAGGAAGGAAAATGCTGAAATTACTGCACTCAATGATTGGAAAACAAAAATATTTAGTATGGCCATGAATAAAATATGTTTTTATGATACACATCCTTTGGCCCTACCACATTCACCTAAATTTAATAAACAAAATCTCTGTAAATTGCTTGAAGACTTAAAATCTAAATTCGTCTTAGTTCCTGCTGATAAGGCTGCTAATAATGTTATAATAATATGACGAGTGTTTTATGTTCAAACTATTTCACAAGAACTTTCACAAACTACATCATATTGTGAGTACAATAAGCAACCTAATGAAATGTTTACCGACCATATTGCCCAATGCATAAAGTTAAATGTAATAGTCAATATTACTGACAAGAAATTGCCATCACTTTACTGGATACCTAAATTACATAAGGCGCCATATAAAAGTCGTTTTATCGCTAATTCAGTGTCTTGTACCACCAAACAATTATCAGTATATCTTACATCTGCATTGAGTGCTATTAGATATCATATAGCTAGATTTTGTAATAAAGTTTATGAAAAAAGTAATATTAACCTTTTTTGGTCAATAAAAAACACCTTAGAAGTTATTGATAAAATTGAAAATAAAAAATATAAGGTGTCACAGGTAAGAACTTATGATTTTTCTACACTATATACAACGCTTCCTCACGCTTTAATAAAATCCAAACTTGTTTCTTTGATTGAAAAAACTTTTGCTAGAGAGAAGTGTTTGTATCTAGCTTTAAACACTAAAACAGCTTTTTTTACTAATCAAATATTAGATATTTACATCATTTGGACTGGTCTTGACTTTTGTGCAGCACTTACTTTTCTTTTGGATAACTTGTTTGTTGAATTTAATGGTAAAATATTTAAACAAATTATTGGCGTTCCTATGGGTACTAATTGTGCGCCACTTATAGCTGACCTTTTTTATATTGTTATGAAAGCGAATTTATGTTAGAATTATCTAAAACTAAGCAAGTAGATTTGATTAATTGTTTTAACCTTACTAGTAGGTACATTGATGACATACTTAATTTAGATAATCCATTATTTGAACAATATATTCACAAAATCTACCCAAAAGAACTAGCCTTAAATAGATCGTGTATATCCAATACAGACGCTGCGTATTTAGACTTACATTTAACTATTAATAATAATTTGATCAAAACTAGTTTATACGACAAACGGGACGATTTTAACTTTGAAATTGTGAATTTTCCGTTTATAGATGGCAACATCCCTAAAGGACCTTCCTATGGTATTTACATTTCGCAGTTGGTACGTTATGCCAGAGCATGTTCGTGTATTAAAGATTTTAATGATCGTAATCTAATATTAACTAAAAAATTGCTAAAACAAGGCTTTTTATATCATAACCTAAGAAATAAATTTGCTAGATTTTACTCTAAGTATGGTGATTTAATTTCAAAATATAATGTTTCTTTAAAATGGCATTTAAATAATCGAATCTCCCATCCATCATTTTACAGAGATGTTTTGAAGCGTGTCCGCAAATTAAAATATGTTAAACCAAATGTTCATATTAAACTTTTAAATTTAATTAACTTGTTTTTATCAAAAGGATACGATGCTTATGTACTTAAAAACACGTGTTTGATGGTTTTCGATTCACTATATCTTTCTTCCCTTAGAATTTGGAATCATAAGTGATATTATAGGCATTTTTCACTGTTGAATAAAATTGTGTCATTGTGTCGTATTAACAAATCTGCATGAAAACTACATAATAGGCATTTTAACTGTTTAATAAAATTGTGTCATTGTGTCGTATGAACAAATCTGCATGAAAACTACATTTGGACTCAAATCGTACATCAAATCATTTCTGTCTTCAGTTGTCAAAACACGTATATACTATTTGATTCCAATAATGTCGCTTTAATGGAATTACCATTTTTATTAATTTGCTTCTTAATATTAAATCAACTAAACTTGTTTTATAAGTAGCACAGCCCCATTAATATTTTTATTTAGTACTACCCCTGGAATTTGTTCACGTCATTATGTCATTATGGATTTTTGTGACGTCATACGACCGACTTTCCCAGTTGTAATCTACATGCATAGGTCATTGGGTTTATAACGTTCCATTTTATTTATACTTTCTCTCTGATAGACGTTTCTTGTTTGATTTAATTATTTTTATTTTTTTTAGCAGTCACATAAACAACCAAGCTATGTAATATGGAATTTTTACACCCATTATTTCTGCTTCTTCCTGTATTCGCGCGATGATTATCTGAGATTTTAACTCCATGACATTATATTCTCAAATCTTTTTCTATAAAGAAGGAATGTAGTTGACAATTGTTAATAGTTTTATTTGATCGTTCGTCAAAAAGTTGTAACTCTGTTACTCTTGTATCTTCAATGCAATTGAGTAATTAAATAGTAATTAAATTAAATGCGTTTTAATTCCCTTTCATTATTGTTTAATTTGAGTTACAATGCTATGACGTTAAATTTTATTTACACTTAAATGTATTATGAATATTGCTGGGTCAAGTGTGAGGTTGAGCGCTCTATAACCAGGTTTAAACCCCCAATGCTTTGCATTGACCGTTCCAAGGCGGTGACCCCAGCTTTTTTCATATTTTGTGTTTATGTTGGTTTGTATTGTGCTGTATTGTGCTGTTTTATACTGTTTGGGCAATCGGTCACTTGCCTTAAATAAAGGACCAACTAATTGTTTTTAATGAAAATTCAATACTGCTCCAGCAGCTGGAGTTTCACTTCTTTATATTGAAATTTTGGTTAGTGCTTATTATTTAGTCTTTGTCCATTTTAAAATCAAATGTAACAATAAACGAAATATTAAAAAAAGAAATCAATATCGAATATTTATTTTCATTCAAATATATTTCATAAGGCCAACATTGTTATCATTTATTTTCGGGATTTTTTTTAAATGCGTCTTGTGAAAGAAACACACATATAAAATGCACACTTTGACCAAATGATCAAATACACGTATGCCAAATAATCTTTTTTACTTATTTTTTAATGAAGACAAATTATAATATGGATGACAAAACAATGAGCATTACATAACTATCTATATTAAATCATTTACTCTGGATTTCTGAAAGCTAAAATTACCATTTAGTTTATCTTCCCGAAAAGGCATGTGTTTACTTTTTATGCTACCATAGGCTTAACTTAATTCAGACCCAGATACGAAGACTTTTAAATTTGTTGTATAACATTTAATTAATATTTATATGTATAACTAGTTTAAAAAGCACAAGAAAAGAACGTGATTTCGTTATTTAAAATATATTGAACGTCACCTGATCGTACAATTTCGCGAGTTTATCATGCTAGAAACGGGTTCGAATGTTCGACGTAATCTTACCGTAACGTGTTGTGTAAGTCAACATTAATTAACAATTGTTTGTATATATATATACATCAAAGGGAAAATGTGTCCTATTTTGGCCCGTAGTAGTACTGCATTTCGCTGTAAAGGAGTTTTGTTTGGTGACTATCGATCACATGCCAAAGTCTGGTGAACGTTGCATACAGTTTCGTTTAGATATAGAGAATACTATGTTAGTGTGATTGTGTACTTACATTTATCCCACGAGTGAAGAAGGGTTTACAGGGCTTGCCGTGTCTTGTAAGCGTTTCGTAGACGAGTGGGATAAATTTAAGTACACAATCAAACTTACATAGTATTATATTTATCCTACAACATTCAATTTTATTTATTCCTGATGCAATCAAAATAGTAGTCTTTAATTGATAAAATAAAAGCAAAAACACATCAAATTAACTGAATCTAACATTGCGTAGCAATATTAATTGTGATCTTTCCCTTTTACGGAACTCGAAATAGTCCTTAAGAATTCCACGCAAAAGAAGAGTAACGAGACAAAATGTCGCTATACGCCTCGATTCAAATTTAATCAGCGTCCAAAATGTTAAACACTCAAGTAGAACAGAGACGGTTGTGTTCAAACTAAAATTCTTGTTTCACCACTGTAAAATACCAAAAACAAAAATGGCTGCCATTTTGAAATTTACAAAATGTATAGACACTTACGTGATTTATGGAGCATGATTCAGCATTTATCCCGCCGATATTGTTAATTTTAGTCTATAAACAACTCTTCTTTTTAAACACTTTTTACCTACTGACATGGAAAAGTAAAACATCTACTGGTTGTTGTTCTACTTACCGAAGGTTTGTAATATACTATGTTTATTTTCGTAAAGTTTAATTTGCTTTCATGACGAGTTAAAATTCTGTACACATTTCTTGATTGCCATCCATCTTTTCCATGTTAAAGCATTGGATGTAAGCAGGCAATTTTTTGTGGATAGACATTCTTTGATCGACTGACAAAGAAACGACTTATTCCTTAAAGAAATTATCCTTTTAATTCAACATCGATTTCCTTCGTTCCAAAGTCTATAGAACAATTCACTGACCTTTTTCTTAAATTAAATCCATCAATTCTTCAACAAAACATCGCGTTATTGTAATACATTCGACATTTTATCGAAATCGAACTAGAAGTCTCACCAGTTTTATTCCAGTTTTATATCACAACACTGTTATTTACATTCATAATATTATAATAATCCATTGTTAACACACACACACTCGTAAACTCGTTAAACGACTGCGTACCCAATGACCCGAATGACACAATCAAGTGATTTCGTCAGCTATGTTGTAAAATATGGTCTTGCGAATTCAAACTTTGTTCGTTTGACGTGTTAAATGACGTAATGAGCACGCGCGCTTAATATTTGTTAAAAATGGTTTTTGCTGTTTGTGTTGCATTTTGTTTTTAAAATATATTACATTTTGTTATCAAATTGTTTGTTTTGTTGAATATGATTCGATTTTACAACAAATGATTATAGTTTATTCCGAGTAATATGACCTTCCTCCAAACATGACTAGGTGTGGGATGAACTAAGGTGTGGGATAAACCTTATCTTTTCTTTATGGGTCGTTTTGTGTTCTATAAAATCAGTAGGATAAAACTATACGTCGCACAATGTCAGCAAAAATAACGAGCGACATTTCAAGTAATGGCGGACAGAAGAACATTTTGTGCTAGACACGTTCACTTTCATTAAATAATAAAGCAAAATTCGTGATTGGTAGGCCTACATGGAAAGTATTTTGCAAGGTTGTTTCACACGATGCTTAATTTACACATACATATAAAACGATGTTCATCTATTGTCTGATTGTTCTTTGTGATGTTTACTGACGAATGTTTCAAATCATATTTTAAAATTGTCCACCATCGTTTAATATCGATGTGTGGGTAATTTAACCATTGTTATTTGTGTTAAATCTATTACCAATTTACTTTTATGAACGGATAAGTTTCTGAATAAACATCGGGTTATTTTGCTTCTTTAAACCCGATGCTCATTCAGAAACATATCCTTCATCATATTGTATTGTCCAATTTAAATAGCTGTTATCCTTTATTTTTTGTTTTTACAGGTTAGGAATATTGTATTCATAAAGAAACAAAGTAGATTCTTCAATACATCAAAAACGCTCACTTCATCAAAGATTTACAAACATATTCTAGTTCCATCCAACACAGCGGCTTTTTTAAGCGGATGTTAAGCAGTAAGACGATTACCCAACCTATTTAACTTTCTCTTTGGGAATCAGTTACAAGTTGTAATTACACTAGGGCATCCTTAGAACAGCTAATATAAAATTGATCAAAAACCAAGTTTGCTGATTGTTATATAAAAAGTAGAAATCGGTTATGTTTATCACTTTCAGAGTAAACCATGCTAGCTGTTTAAAGACGTAATGCGCAGCAGACGTAAACTAATTTAAGCTGTACATTTCAACCCTGAATTTGTGTTGTTTTTTTAGGATTCGGGCAATCGTTTTCATAATCTGTTAAAAGTAAGATTATAACTGTTTTATATAAGATAGAAATATTGCTTATCCAAAAAAACAGGATATTAGTACAAGACAAAGGCAGCAATACTCATCGATGGTTGCGCTATTGCCGATGTTATTTTAAACAAAATCATCTTTGACAGCTTAAATATGGCAGTTAACACATGTTTGAACGCGATAATAAGACAAGTGTGTAAATACTGTATGGATGGATGCTCGGTGTAATGGTTGTATATGCAGCTGTACAGAAAGATTCGCATTTCCTTTTCGTGAACATTTAATGCTTAAAAACGCTACCTTGGTTAATTGCAGGACTTGTTGAATGAGCAACAAGCATATTGATATGCCCACCAGTGTATTAGTCAGCGCTAACGATGCTATGATAGAGTGTAGTACAAATCCGAGGAAAGGGATATTAGAATGCGTTTATTGGCTCAGAATGTCCAGCCGTTCAGTTTATGAAAATGTCACAGCTGAAATCAACAGAGTTAAAACAGACCATATGAACGAAGTTACAACGCGTGACTAGCTGTTATCGCCGGCAATGTTCAATCATAACGGGGTAGTGGAATTCCTACGGGTTGCTCTATCGCCGACAGTCTAGAGGTCTTTATGAAAAGCCGACGGGTCGCTTGTTCGCCGACAGAATCAGGTCCAGAAGGCGTAGTGAAATACCGATGGGTTCAGGAAAAGGAAGTATGAGACAGGATCAAACCATGACTTAACATTTGCAAATTATTGTGCGACTACAACACCAGGGAAGGTGTCTATGTAGTCAAAAGCAGAACAACTTTTTACGAGACTGCAATACAACGTGTTTCCATCTAGACATCATGGTAATTTGAAAGGTACCCTTGTTAAAACACAAAACAAACATGGGACACGATTACAACGAAAGCACAAACGATCATCATTTAATGACAGGAGAGTCAGACGCCTTCATAAGCAATTAGCATCGTCATTAAAAGACATACAGTCCCACGTATCTAAATAGAACCGATTTATTAGTTATTTAATGTGAATTATGGGGCCTCATTTGTACGGAGCTTTACATTTGTCAAGTTATGTAAGTTTTCAAAGTTTTTCGTTTGTTGTTCATAATACGGGTTTTAAGCAAGGTTTTGTAAGGCACATTATTCAGTGTAGAAGAAAATAAATTTTAAGCCAAAACACGATTAAATAATTTCATAGTTTTGAAAATTATTATGTTTTGTTTTAAAGTAAATCTCACGGGCCTCAGTAATTCACGCTTGTATTTGTACGATATCAGGTGATGGGAACATGATCGATTCATGTCTATTTGATTGGTCAGTTTGAAAATCTGTTCAGTTCGAGTGCCTGAAAAGCATGTTTCTCGCTTTCACGGTTAACGCTGGTTGGCGATTACCCGTATACATCGGCAGACGATCTGACATACACTAACACAATCTCTTGCACGACGGTCACATTACATTAACCTCTGTGTTGGGCTCAGAACGGACTATTGTTATGAAAGCGTCTCATTCATGTCATGATCATTCCAAGCGTTCATCAGTGAGGTTACAGTATACTAAACAATCTCTTGCACGACGGTTACATTGCATTAACTGCATTAAAGAAAACCATCTCATACCATGATATCTTATATCACTCTTAATTAATTATTATAAAATTGATATGTTTTTTTATGTTAAGAAACCGACATACATAAATACGTCGAAGCAATGCCTAACGTCACTCAATAAAAAATATGTACAATTGTTTACATTTGTGAAGTGCGTGGAATGATTACATTTGTGTAAATGGGAAATAAAATATTTCCAAAGAGTTGCATTAAAACTCACAAGTTTTTACACGATTTATCGTACATTTAAAAGTCATATTTCTCAATTAAATGCATGCGATCTTAAATATCCACTCAAATATACATTGTATGCGTTTGTTCGGTTTTAGCTATTTGGTAGACAAAATGGCGTGCTGAGCCTTATGCAGAGTTGTATGTGAGAGCAAGGAACGACAACTCTGCGTGGAGATTGACACTGACAGTTACAGAATCGCGATTAAAGCACTAGCTGGGGAGTAAGCGTCCGCAACATACGGCATTTTAGTAAGTTAATTTACATTTCATTATTTTTTATTCTCTTTTGTACTACGCGTGAAATTAAGTGTTGTTTATTTGAAAATTGCAAATTATGCTAAGAAAATTGAATAAAGTTGTTGTTTGTCTGAACTTAGAAATTAAAGTTTGCATTTTGACAGGTAAACGCCGAAGTCGTGTTTCATTTTTAAAATATTTGTCATAGCGGAAGCTTACATAAATCCATGTAACTGTTTGCTTTTGTACATGCTAGACGTGTATAATAACGACCTTTTAAATGTCTGTATCATTATCTGTGTAGACGCTTCATGTATCAGTTGATTTAACAAACCATTAGTTTGATTTAATAAACATTACACATAACGATTAAGTATTACATTTTTAATTTAGATGTTAGTTGGTGAATTAAGTATTATATGTGCAACTCTTTTCAACACAGGGCATTTACTATATGAAGTCAATCGAGTAGCAGTAATGTATAAGAAATTTGTATATTTATGGAAATAAAAAAAATTGTGATAGCCATATAGGATAGTGTACCATATATATTTATATTGTATGACTGTAAGTCGATCGTTAATGACATTTGTTTTTTTATTTTTGTCATATATTTAGCCGTTCAAAGTCGCGAATCGTATGGCATAGGAGACTTCAGGTCGTCAACGAACCAAAAGCGTTACGCCAGTGATAATCATCTGCAAGTCTACAGGGCGTCATACTCGTTGACAAGCCCTACTTCCGGGCATACTCTGCTCGGCGTTTGTCAACATTCTATTTTTGGGCATAGTCTGCTCGGCGTTTGTCAACATTCTACTTCCGGGAATAGTTTGCTTTGGTTTGACAGAACATAACTTCCGGGCTTGATACGGCTCGGGTTATCTGCAGTCTACTTCTTGGCTTTATACAGCTCGGAGTTTGCTACTTCGCAGAACACTACTTCAGGGGCTTACTTCCGGCTCGGGTCATTGACGGTTGGAACTTAGTTCGGGGTGACTCTAACTACTACTCCACCACTACATAAACCGTTCGACTACTTCATCGTCAGTTCAAATACCTCATCTACAGACAAGATATTACATAAATAGTGGACTTTTAAATGGCCATTAATTTTGATATTGTGTTGTTTCTTCTTTTCGTTGGCAAAAAAGTCATATCATATTGTAAATAAAAAATGAATATGCAGACAAGTTGCGAGAGCGACGGTCCACGATGCCTTTTGTGCACTAGGGACTTTGCAAAATATATGAGCAATCTCGAGAATCCAACGTTTAAATATCATTCAATTATGGCTAAAATATTTCAAAGCGAGGAAGTAAATTGAACACCGCAAAATGTTTGTTTAGCAAGTTAGCAAATTCCTGTCAAATCAACGGACGAGACAATTATACATCCTAGTAGGAGCCTTACAGTTTTAACACAATTTTCAAATTCAGTGTCCTTCAGGAAAGGTCTGAAATTCGCCGAACCAAGAGCGTTCAAAATTAGGAGCTAGTCGCGTATAACACGAGTTATAATGCAAGCACAATATTGTTAAGCGATGTTAGATCGACTACAGTCGACCCTCAGAAGATACGCGACCCATGAAAAAATGCTGGTTACGACCCTTCAACCATCGGCCCTTCTGTGTCCTGCTACTCCTACGCTGACACTGAGGACAACACATCGCATGTTCAGACTTTGAGGACAAAAACAAATAAAATCGAGTCAAAGCTTAGTGGAGGTCTCTTTCAACCAAGGTAAAAGAGTTGTGCCACAAACAGAAGATGATAAAAAAAATTGAAAAGGAAACTAAATGCAGCAAACATACTGAATTCGTAAGAATTAACATTGGAAAGTCATTCGCCCGACATTGACTGAGCATTATATGACATTTTCTTTTTTGGTTTCAAACTATTTATTCACAAAATAATCACTTATAACATAAAACACTTCAGTTAAAAAATACATGTACATACATTTACAGTAATATAACCATTAATTCAAAATATGTGTATCTAATAGTCTATTATGTAGTTAAGTTGCATATTGTGGGTGATACTATATAGATAGCCTCTACATAAATAATACATTTATCATTTAAATAATTAACTTACTAAATATTTGTTTTGTTGTTAATTATTTTAATGGTTGATGTTTATATTTTTTAAAGTACAATCCTGTTCTGTGTTATCGTGGTATTAAATGATTCAGCTGATTGCCGTGTACGGGTAAAATCAGTTAGATTTGATTATTTTATCATTTTTAACACGGAAATCTAGTAAGTTTTGTTTTCTGATCTTGAAAAAAAAATATGTGTTTCCTTAGCTAAGCCAGTGTTCGAAAGTAGATCATGAATGACGATAATTTCAATTATCCAGATTTCGAACATAGGAGTTTAAGCATTGTATTTAAATATCGGTTTCCCCATAAAACTTCAATTCTTATATTAAAATATGCATGTGGTTTCTTTGATGTATTGACATTGTTCATTTCAATCAAATTGCATAAAATAAGTTGATGAAAGGCAGGTATTTTCCATTGTACGTCGGGTAATGACTTAATTGAATCAATAATCATGTTTAATATAAACAGCTATTTGCAGTATTTATTCAAGAAAGAGTTAGAAATACTTTTTTTAAATATGCAGTATCATCAATACATAGCATTTTGCCGAGTTCATTTATAGTATTTATGCTTGTGTTTATAGTTAAGAAAAACATTTTTAGACATACTATAAATAATTGCTGTCGACTTACAACTTTTGCAAGCATATGGAATGGTTTTTAAATATACGCAACTTTATAGCATAATTGAACATAAGCAACGTACATTGAGATAATTATTTATAAGAAGATTGATATCAAAACTTTCATTAGCGAGATAGCATGTTGTAAAACTGTGTAGGCGCACATAAAGAACAAAAGGATTCAACGTTAAATAAGCACGATTCTATTAAATAAATATGTAAGACTTAGTGTTGGGTTGGGTTTTTTCGGTAATAATCGATGGGATGGAGATCCGATGCATAGTGATTGACCAGGGGGGAAACCAGTTTGAGATTAAAATGATATGGTTTGACCAAACATAAAATAACCAACATATTATGAAAAAGAGTAATCAGAGCCAGGGGACGTAACTGCCATCTAAAAATCGTATACGCTCTAAAGGGTGTTAATATAACTTTTGCTGAAACAAATCCCAGACAAGAGCAAACTATTTGCTGGAGATTACATAACTTTAAAGTACATAATTTGTTATCACATTGAATCAGATGCAAACTTTAATTATTACTTAATTGCATGTAATTTTATTTAGGAAAGAAAAAGTAGGCAATGTAACAAGCAAAACAAAACAGGTGTGTGCAGACAGAGAGGTAAATAGGAGTTGTCATAACAGATGAAAATGGCATAAAGAATCCTTTGCTAAACCACGTTACATACAAGAAACATGTTTGTTGCAGATAACAAAAGTTTTTTAAGTCAATTTTATTTTCTTGTTACCGTAATTACTCTATGTTTTCGGACACTCTAAGTTTTCGGACATCCCCTTTTTTAGTAAAAATAATTATTTTTCATGACTCTTAAATTTCGGACACACGATTTTTCGTCCATTATTTATGTCTCTAAGTTTTCGGACAGAATATTTTACAGCGCTATTTTACCAAATTTCGGTGCTGTTTTCGATACCTTATGACACTTCGATCATGGGGTTTTACAACCAGATTAACATCATAAACCATTGAAGGTGCATGCCTGAGGGCAATGGACCATTACATTGCATTATTCGGTAAATAACCTTGTAAACCGGTATTAAACAATGGTTTTGCCCGATAGAATAAGCGTTATGAAACTTACCAGGGGCAGTACCAATTAACAGTTCAATTATCTACCGCAATGGTCCTACCTCTTCTAAGTAAAATAACTGTGACAAATACTAAAACGCTTCAAAGAGTGATGCAACCTATTGCAAGTTTTACGAACAATGGAAGGTGTTAGAAAACAACTATCTGAAATGAACAAACAAAGAATTCATAGTTTGCTTTTTTGCGTTAATTACTGGTTCATACTAGCGAGTATCGGTACGTCACATTCTCATCTTTGAACTCGTTGGTCAAAGTACAACCTTGGAGTAACTTTCTGTCAATAAAATTAAGCATTTAAAATTATTTAAAATGCAGTGCAAATATATATAACTGTAATTTATACTATACGGCATCGTATTTTACAAGCGCATGCTATTACCGTTAGTCGTTGATACAATTGACGCTATTTTCGGACACTTCAACTTTTGACTCTAAGTTTTCGGACACCTGCATTTTGTGAATATATTTCGTATCTATGTTTTCGGACACGAAAAAAATTATTATTTTTAAGTGTTCGAAAACATAGAGTAATTACGGTAATTTAGGTTACTTACGGGTAGACAATTTGCTGTCTCGTTGAATCAGGTACACAATTGAAGATTAACACATTGGCATGTGATTTTGTGTTGGAAAGAAAAAAAGGAAAAGTATCAAAAAAAGAAATACAAAAAAGACAAACACATCACAGTGTGTGTAGACAAAAAAAGTAAATATAAATTGTAATAAGAAATGGAAATGGCATTGTGAAAAAATAATAAAACAGGGATTTTACCGTAAATAAACAAAAAGTATATTTAACTTTAAATAACAGTTGACAAAGGCATAAGAAAAAAAAGGTGCAAACATTGATACGTAAATGCCTTTACGTTTTTTATATTTATTTGATAAATCAAGGTACATTGTAACTAGCAATTGTACAGGGTAAACCAAAAACTACAACAATCCTCAAATGTTAATTCTAAGTTTATGAGACAATTGCATTAAACAATTCCCATTCACTGTCAAAGGATTTTTAATTGTTTTTTGAAGTAATTATTTTTTTATTAAATTATCATATTCATACATTCTATAATTCTTTGCCCCTGTTTGAAATGCATAGATTCATTTTACACTTATATAAGTATATCTAAATAAACGAAATAACATTAATCATTGCTCTAGCAGACTTAGCTAAATATCCAAGTAGACTTTTCTACTAGATTGTCATAGTAATGAAAGGAACAGATTGTTTTGGTAACATTTCGACAATGATTGCTTTAGATATCTGACATTCCCAGAATACATGTTCCAACGTTTCCACATTTCGTTTGCAAAATGAACATAATGGATCATCTATAATTTTCATTTTATTCTAAAGACTATTTGTGCCAAGCATCCTATGAATGAATCTGTATTGGAATTACTGCACCTTTACAGATATCATGTTGTAGGGGCATATAGAGGACAAAAGGATTGACCGAGTAAATAGAGTATCTTCCCTGTAATATTATGATTATAAGTTATAAATATAGTTAGTAAACGTATTGGTTTCTAATAAGCCCGCTTCTATTTAATAAATATGTAACGCTTAGTGGTGGTTTGGTTTCTTCAGTAATTACCGATGGGTTGGAGTTCCGATGCATAGTGATTCACTATGGGAGAAAACAGTTTGAGATTATAATAATATGGTTATACCAAACATCATATAACCAAAATATTATAAATAAGTGTACTCAGAACCAGGGGACGTAACTGTGCAAATGCCAACTAAAAAGCGATGCACGTTTTCATTTTCAGTTCTTAATACTCCGCCTATCGCCATGGTCTAAGAAACGTCTTAGTAGTCTATTTCACGCTTATGCAAGCGCATATGTTCTTCATACTTATGAAACCTATGTTTTAAATATAAAACGTTATTGCACTTGTGTTATACGTTACATCTCAAGTGATATAACTCCTATGTACATTTACAGGGGCGTAGCTGCTATTAGACAAAGCAGGCCCGGGCCTACACTTTATTTTTAAACATGAACAAAATAAAAGATGCTTAAACTTCGAAAAACGCATTAAAATGTTGACCCTGATGGGTGTGAGGTGTTAGAAGTCTGCATTTCATATTGAAATAATTCTCAGACAATGGATTTTGGTCGTGTTCAAAGGACATATCTTACAATTATCAACTCTACTTCTTTCTATGTGCAAAGATTCTAGCTCGCTTTCACGTGACTTGCTGTGACAAGTTTACATAGATCTACATGTTGATCTACTTGTCTTCCTTTCAACACTACAGTAAGTCGTAATCGAGTATCGTTGGATTTTTAAGAAACATTCCGAATGATGTTTATGACCTCGGAAATTTAAAATGGAGAACTTGCCCCCGTATCCCGATCCATTGACTTAACTCGGGTCGGGTCGTCCCCTTGATGCCGAACAAAAATGTTCGTTGTTGTCCGTAGCATCGGATAACGCGCATCTGTATAAATGTCCATCCAGGTAAGTTGTTTACTGACGTCATAATCTTCATCATCATGACGCAGTCAGAGCAGTCAGTCTATAATACTGACAATGTAGATTTGTCATCTGGCTATTTTGTCAATGCAGATATTATATATTTAGCTCAAATAAGTAGATTTATGTAGCTAGATCTAATTTTTATTGTCTTAAACCCCAGATGACTGAATTAAATTGATAGAATTTTCTAAACTGTTATAGTGGTCTTAGGCGTTGGACTATGTTTACTAATCTTACGGGCGCGGGTTCGAATCCCACAGGGGTCTACATTTTCTGAATTTTTTTTGGTGGGAGCGGCATGATATACAATTATGCATAGTGTTGCCCTTTTATTGTCATTTTGAGACAGTCTTAAACTTGGATATACCTTTTTGTCATAAACCTGCGGTAAAATCCTTTTAAACAAGATTTTAAAAACAAAATTCAGATAGGTCTTATCTAGATCTGACGAATCTTAGTTGTATGTTTAAATCGGCCCGAATATGTCGTATACTTTCAGCGTGCCAAGTATATAATTTGTCCCTTTTAAGCGTTCCATGTATTATAAATACCGAGCCGGACCACAATAAGCCAACCACAAATTCCCCTCCCCTCCCACAGTGCTAACTTTCCCTGTTTGTTATGTTTTCAAGACTGATTGATGGCAAGATAAGAAGATTCAACGCTAATTGGCTAAAAAGACTATCCGTGGTTGAAGTACTCAGTGTCTAAGGATGCAGTAATATGTGCCCGTGTCTTTTGTTCGACAATAAGAAGGCAAACGCTTTAGCTTCACTTCCGTTTCATGACTGGAAAAACTTGTCTACAGTCGTAAAGAGGCATCTCGGCGATAGCCATAATGCCAGCGTCGCCATGTCGGAGAATTTTATGGACGTTATGAAGGAACAGAAGATTCAATCGTTTACAGACTTTCTCATTCGGCTGAAGAGACTGTTGAAAAAAATATGTACATTTTAGGCCAAATGAGCAAAGTAATTATTTTGTTGAGCAAGCAAAGTATAGCCGTCAGGTGTCACATAGAAGAGAAAAGTAATTTCATGGCTGTTCTGAAATTGAATACAAAATCCGACCCTGTTCTGGATAACCACCTGAAACATGGAAAAGAAAATGCAAAATATACAAGTCCAGACATCCAAAATGAGTAATTGGATTATTTGCTGATAACGTACGTCAGAGAATAATTTCTCGTTGCAAAAATGCTGAAAATTTTGCAATTATGGCCGATGAATGCACCGACTGTTCAACAAAGGAACAACTATCAATAGGCCTACATTTCTGGAACTAAAAGAGGGGAAATATGATCTACATGAGGAGTTCTTGGGATTTGTAACGTGCAGTTCAATTAGAGGAATGGTTCTTGCGAATATCATATTGCAACATCTTCTGGACTGTGGACTTGACATTATGAAACTTCGGGGCGAATGCTATGACGGCGCAAGCAATATGTCCGGCAGGTATACTGACGTACAAACATTTATTCGAGAACGTGTTCCTCTTGCAACGTATGTTCATTGCAAGTCGCATGGTTTGAACCTAACTTTAGTCAATGCATGTAAACTCCAGTATGTACGGACCATGATGAAAACCGTTCAGAATAACGGATTTGACTTCTCCTAATCCGCAAAACGATTACAAGCGTTCAACTCCGAGCTGTCAGAAGATCAAGTAACACGTGAACAAATGGAAGATCGTAAGAAGCTGAAGACGCTCTGTGAAACACGTTGTATGAGCCGGGCAGAAGCACTGACGACGTTCGTAAAGGATTTCAGTGTTGTGGTCCATGCCCTCGAACATCTGGAGAATGATGGTGACGTGAAAGCTGGGGAACATGTACGGGTTATACTGAGATTCGAGGTCATCATCACTCTTGTCACCTGTGACCACGTATTTAGCTCTCTCGTTGGACTGACAGCAATACTGCAAGAGGTTAGTTTCTAGCTCAAGTGCTCGAAAAAATTGTTTAGCCTACTCCTTTGAGGCCTACTCGACCCCGTCGTCGCGTTGGGTAATATAAATCTTTTTGATATATTTGGTTTCAAACTTGGAATTCTTCTTCGTCGTCATAAACATGATTACTTACAAAGGCCTAGTTACAGGGTCAATCAGAGTTTCACTTTTCTATATTATAATTTATGTAATTCTTTTCGTAACTTATGTAGAAATTCAAATATGATTATTCGTTTGCATGCAGTGAAAATATACGTGTATTAACGCATTGAAATTATTTTATTTGAATTTACTGACTGCTTAATTTCTATATTGATTGATTATCATTAAATAAAAAGAAAATATCATTTTCCCGCCATAAGACAACAATTCAATATTCGATTTCAGGTCGACATGGACTTGATAGAGGCTGTGCGAGAAACTGGAGTTGTAACAAGCATTCTTCGTGCTGAACGACAAGATGATGCGGTGTTTGATGCGCTCTTTGAGAAAGCTGTCAATATAGCGGCCGAATTCGATGTAAGTTTCCAAAATACTAAGTGCTTTTTTAAAACAACAAATTCCCCAACAAATTTCAAAAAATACCTATAAACTATAAAAAAAAACACTATAAAATCAATAGATAAGTGTGCAGTGCATAAAACATACCCTTAGTTGATTTATTTTGTATATTGTGCCTTTTATCCCGGCTTCGCCATTAGACCTTTAAGCGTGGTTAATGAACAGCTCCATGTAAAAGTGGAATAAAGAATATTTTAACGATGAAATGTGGTCCAATCAGATTGACAATAAAGGACAACAATTATAAAGCCCATTTGTATTTGAGTCTTTCTATGATCTATGGACATACAAAAGTAATATCACACGTTAATAGTAAACGATTTAATTTTAGATCGACGCAAGTGTTCCTCGTCAAAATCCCAATCAGCGGAACAGGGCAAACTACGCTATACGAGATCCATTGACATACTGGCGTATTGCCTTGTTCAACGTCTTTGTCGATCACCTTGTTGAAAGGCTGCTCATCAACCAGGAAAGGTTCTGTGCGCATCTACTTCTGCCAACAAGGTTGGATAACCTGAACGATGAACAGATGAATCAAATCTACACGAGTTATGAAAGCGACATAGACTCGACTAGAGATGCATTTTCGGGCGAAGTTGTGCGCTGGAAGGTACAGTGGAACAACAGCGTTCAAAAGCCAGGCACTCTTATCGATACTCTAGATGTTACACCAAAGGCAGCATACCAGGCTATACACCGTGTACTAGCAATCCTGCTCACAATGCCAGATACCTCAGCCTCGTGTGAGCGTCCCTTCAGTTCTATGCGACGTATCAAACCGTACACGAGGAGCACCATGTCTGGCAAAAGGCTGTCTGATTTAGGACTCATACACATTCACAGAGAAACGGATGTTTCGATCGATGAAATCATCAACACATTTGCCTCGGTTAAGTGTAGAAATATTGATTTCATGTAGTTGATGCACTTGTTTGAACAATTAGTGTAATAGATCGACTTGAGGTAAGTTTTACAATCAACAAAAATTTAGTTCTCTTGTATAAAGATACTACAGTAAAATTGTGTTCTATGACATTGAGATAAAACATTAAAATATCAAAGAAAAACAGGCCAAAGTCTTATATTTTCTTATCTTATTATTTGTCTAGATAACCTTGTAATCTCACCACAGGTGTTATATGATTTAAACATATCCGGGAGAGGACAGAAGTATTTGGCTACCTCAAGTTGTTTCATGTCTGCATTGGAGATACTGTTCCACAGCTCGCTGCCAAACGGCGCTTTAGGAACGACTGCGGTGTTGTAAATCTTAATCGCGGTGTTTGGGTTTGTTCCGGCCCTTCAGGACACTTTCTTGGAAATGGAAAGGAACGTTCATCTTATTGGCTGTTTCACTATATCGTAAGAGTATGTTCCACTGATTGACTGGATTATACCTAATTGTTTGTATTTTGCCGCTTCAGGTATTGGTGTTGAGTCGTATGTGTTCAGGAGAGGGGGTTCTGGTTTGTACCATTTTCTGCACATATGCTGCCCCGCCGGGTGCCCTGATCGATCGGGAAGGGTTCCGAAACAAATCCGCGTGGGAGTACGCGACGGATGCAGTTTTGTAGTGACTCAAAGATAACTCAGAGCAACTTCCCACGGACACCAACCTGGTAGAGTTTTTAAACCAGCCCGTTGATTCCGACTTTGTCGAAAGCTGACTTAGCGTCCACATAACATGCGTAGAGGCTGCTTCCATTATCGCAGCAGTAGACGCGAACATCTTGCAGCATGATACCATTTTGCAGTTTTTGTTATTCTGGAACCCGTATTGTGGTTAATTTAGCGAGACCATGCTGAGATGATTTCTATGCGTTTCATTAGCAGCTTTTCGAATAGTTTTGAGACCACTGGAATGGGAATTATAGCCCAATAGATGTTATGGTCAGTCGGTTGCTTCCCCTTTCCTTCATTGAGGGTGACAATACGACCATGTTTGAAACCGTAAGGTACTTGGCCATGGGTCAATATCGTGTTGAAGAATTTAACAAGACACTCTGTTAAGGTTGGGCCACCATATTTCAGGTGTTCAGAAGTGATGTTATCAAGTGATGCGCTTTTGTAATATGATAGTTCCTTGATGTTTTATCTTATTCCGTTATGTCTCTTTCGCTTGCTAATTCTGTGTAGGCATGATCGACGTCTGGTGTTTATCTATCAAATGCGAACGCGCTAACTATAACGTGTGCATCTGATCGCTATGGTGTGCTCAACCGTTAACTATGGCGTGCGCACGCGATAACTATGAAGTATTCACGTCATAACTTGCCAATCATAATTCGTATTTAATGAGCTATTTATTATCAAAACAAAATTAAATAATGTGTGATTTGTTTGAAAACGGATTTAAAATCTGCGAATTTCGGAATATACTGAGAATGGTATATGATGTTGAAATCATCATTCGCTATTTGAAAATAAAAATAAATTAATTTACATGAAAAGATACACACACAAATCACCGTGGAGGAAATTTCAATGAGAAAGTATCCCAGTTGTTTATGACTTGATTACTTGATTTTATATATGTGATTATATATATTATCTTATTATATATTTATTTAACGCTTTACACTTCGATCGTAGTTAATCAAACTAAAACTTTGGTTATGTTAAGTACGAATGCAAGTTTATCAAATACCCGTAGGTTGTTGATTCGTGAAACGACCTATAACTTAGCCCATCTTACCCTTCTTACCCTTCTCATACCTACATGAACACACTTACTTATAAACACTCAATTTGTTTTCAATTTAACTAGAACATTTAAAATAATGCGCGAAAGGGCGCGCGTCCTCAAGTGACCCCCGCTTGGTGTCTGTATGTGGGCCGGTATTATAAATACGCTTTACTGCAATTCCTAACAATATGGATAAGCTTACCGGTATATGTACTCTAGACACACTGTGTTAACCAAACATATTGGTTGATTTTGTATTGGTGTTATTTGTACTCCGCGTTACATCGTATAGCTGAGTACTTTTGTACTGACGGACATGAGAAAACAAACCGATTTGGCAAGTTTGTTTGTGTATGGCGATTTATAGAAAAGTGTTCGAAATCAGTTCTAGCGAGATCGTCTACGTGAAAACATCGTGCAATTAAAATTGACTAACACATTAGTTTATTATGTAATATTGCTGATACAAAGGTGAAGTCGGCATTAGCAGAAAACATGGCATTTTTTTGAAGGTATTATGGAAAAGATAAGTGCTAAACACGGAGTGTATATTGATAGGAGATAAATCGAGTATTTGACCCTTACTGTAGTAAATTCAATCTTATGAAAAACTATTCATCCGATTTGATTGGTTTATACGTTATCTTGTTGCTTATTAATTCCTCTTTCAAAAAAATATAACTTTTAGTATATTCCCGTTGTAATTAATGGATTTATAGCGAGTTAAACACAAGAAATACACATTTTATGTTTTACCACCGCGCGTTTTACCGTGTTGTGGCTATCGATCTTTTACAATTAGCGTACAGAGAAGCGCCGAGGTTATACATTTGATGTACCCACTCACGTATTTTGTTAAATTATAGTTTCATTTATAGGCCGATTTTGACAAATTATATATCATTAGAAAGCTTACGATACGTAGTAAACAGATATATACATATATATTAAGTTTTTCTTCTGATTTCGACAGCCCGGCGAGTTATAACTTTAACTTTTGTAAATATCATACCGTTTTGGAGTTTTAGAATCTAGATTTACGGTTGACATGATCGTACTTTATACCGATTTGTAGCGTTTATATTTGGAGTTCAGTTTAAAAAACAACATCTTGCTTAGGAAAAAAGAATTCTGTATATGATAGAAAAAAAATGGTTTAAAAATGAAAGCAAGTAAGGAATGAAGGCGGAAGAAAGTAGCGCGCGGTCCTAACGCACTGAACTGATGCTACGGTCTTGGCGATTATGCTTTTGTTTAGATACCGGCCATTGAATTTCCTTTGCCATGATTATTATATTTTTTATGGAATATATTGAAATATTTTGTTCTAGAGACATATCAATAAAGCTAAGTATTAATGAAGCTTAATAAATTAACGATTTCAGCTCGTGTTTATAACACAGAAAGGGTGTTAAATTTATGATGAAACAGCGTATATAGCGGACCCTCTCGATATTATTCGGCTTTGCATGCATACTTGAAATAAAATGGGTGTCATAAACATTCATCGTTTGCTGTTTATTATCAACGAGGTAATTATGTATAATTATATGAAATGTTATTTACCTTAAACTATCTACCCTACCTATCGATAAAAGATCGATAGTTACGACACGGTCACGTGACTTAGACACAACAAGATATTTGATAAATATTGTGTTTGTCTAAACCGACCTTTTTAATAAAAGCTTACCACAATCACCAACTAGAACAGGACAAAAACAATAGCACCAAAGGTGTATACGTTTATATTTGGTATAATATTTAACTAAACTACGTTTGTTTTTATTATAAAACATGTGTCAAAGTATTCTTACCAGTACATTTTAAGGTTCAATCAATATTTATGTGCAAATATACAAATTACCCCAAAAAATGGATGCACACTGTTGATCACAACTATTTGTTTTAAGAATGATGAACAATACGCAACATTGTTTCATTATTAAACAGTGATAGTTAATTTTTACTCGTCCGCATGATATCTGTATTAAAAATACAAGTACAGAAGTACATTTAAAACAACATTTTAGCAAATTTACCAAAATAGTCCGAGAGTAATATTGAACATATCATCAAGATTCATGGGAGGAAGGACATTCATTAGTATCGAATCAAAACATTCTTGTATCTCTTGGAACAAACTGTCATGTGCCGTACTCACACCGTAAATTGCAGAGTGGATGAGTCTGATCATGTTTATCAGGATCACCAACTCCAGTTCAGTTTTCACCATAGAAAACCGCAACGGAGGCTCAGGGTGAGCGAATATGGCTCTCCTTATTTTCGGAAATCGTAGTTGTATCCTGGGACCTTCATTTATCATGTCCGTTATAGTTGCTATCCATGTTAGCTGCTGATCTCTCATTCCACAGGCTGCCAATAGATTCTTCTCTGGTATCATGTAATATTCTACATGCATTGTGTTTATTTCCATTCTTAGAAAATTCAATCCTTCACGCAACCAGTCAAATAAATTATTTTCATAAAACAATGATTTTTTTTCTGCCAGACATAATACATTGTTTTGACAGTGTACAATGTAATTACTTTATGTCTATGCTTCAGT